>NC_082706.1:143328665-143526754 GCF_030144855.1 Hypanus sabinus | reverse complement strand
GTTTCTATAAAATTATCAGTGAAGCTTCCAAATTCCAGGGAATACCAGCCCCAGTTTGTGTATTCCTGGTACGTGTGAACTCCCCACATGTTTGAGGGTTGTTATTTTACTCACTCTAAGGCTGTGTGTCCTCATGTGAAGCCCAGAGATGCCGGTTAGTCACAATTGTGGATTAACCAGGGCCTTTGTGTTTCTACAAATGAGTATCTCCTCCCTGTCTACCATTCTCTGAACATAACTACACCTGCATCTCTGCCTGAATTATAGGGAGAGGTTGGGTAGGCTAGGACTTTAATCCTTGGAATGTAGAAGACCTTCTGGAGGTGTATAAAATCATGAGGGGTATAGATAGTGTGAATGCAGATTTTTCCCAGGGAAATTGAACTTAAAACTAGAGAGCATAGATTTAAGGAGAAAGACAAATGATTTAAAAGTATCCTGAGCAACAACTTTGTCACACAGGGGATGGTCTGTATATAGAATAAGTTACCGGAGGAAATGGTTGAGCAGATACAGGACCACCATTTAAAAGACATTTGGATAAGTTCAAGTGTAGAAGGGCTTTGGGATAGGGACAAATTAGCTCAGGTGGGCACCCTGATCAGCACAGCACGACGAAGTAAGCCAAAGTGCCTGTTCCCATGCAGTATGATTCTGCATATTTCCGCCATTACCCAGAACCTCCACTATTTCAAACTCTCCACTGCTCAGAAAGTGCTCTGTTTGATTTTCTTTAGGCCCTAAACTGATAACCTCACATTGGCTTAATAATGAAACAGATTTACCATTCCATTCTCTGTTGTCCAGCACTTCCAACGACATCTTTGTCATTAGGAAACTCGGAAAAGTACTCGTTCGTGTATATGTATTTGATCATAGAATCCTACACCATGGAAAGAAGCCTTTCAGCCCAATAGCTCCGGACTCTGTGTTAACCATGGTGCCCATCTACGCTGGTCCAATGAGCCCGTGTTTAGTCCATATCCCTCTCAACCTCTTCTCTCCATGTACTATCCAAATAGTACCAACTGATGAAATTTTACCCCGCCTCTACCATTTCCACCTGGCACTTTATTCCATAGGTGGATGGTCTTGTAGTGCAGTTAGAGATTGGCAGGTATGATGTTGGGGGCATCACTGAGTTGTGGCTGAAAGAAAATCATAGTTGGGAACTGAACATCCAACGATACACATTGCATTGAAAGGACAGGCAGATGGGCAGAGGGGGTGGCTCTGATAGTAAAAAATGAAATCACAGTTCAAAGTTCAAACTGAATCCTTATAAAGAGCTGATGTAGGATTGGAAGATGGAGAACAATTGTGGGTAGAATTAAGAAACCGTAAGGGTGAAAAGATTCTGATGTGAGTTACATACAGGCCCCTGAACAGCAGCCAGTATATGGGCTACAAATTACAACTGGAGAAAGAAGGGGCATTTAAAAAAGAGCAATGTTGTGATAATCATGGGGTATTTCAACATACAGGTAGATTGGGAAAACCGGGTTGGTGCTGGATCCCAAGAGAGGGCCTTTGTAGAATGTCTACGAGATGGCTTTTTAGAGAAGCTTGTGGTTGAACCCATGAAGTGAATGATAATTCTAGACTGGGTGTTATGTAATGACCCAGATTTGATTAGGGATCTCAAGATAAGGGAAACTGAGGAGGCAGTGATCATAGTATAAAAGAATTTTATAAAAGTTTGAGAAGGAGAAGCTAAAATCAAATGTATCCGTATTACAGTGGAGTAAAGGGAATTACAGAGGCATGAGAGAGAAGCTGGCCAAAGTTGACTGGAAGCAAACAGTAGAAGTGACAACAGCAGAACAGCAGTTTGTGGGAGCAATTCAGATGGCGCAGGAAAGATGCATCCCAAAGATGAAGTATTCTAAACGGAGGATGAGGATACTGTGGCTTACAAGGGAAGTCAAAGTCAGCATAAAAGCAAAGGAGTGGCATACAATATAGCAAAAAGTTAGTGGGAAGGTGGAAGATTTAAAAGCTTTAAAAAAAAAAGAAGGAAACGAGAAAAGCTGTAAGGAGAGAAAAGATGAAATATATAGGGAAGCTAGCCGATAATATAAAAGAGGACACCAAAAGGTTTTTCAGATATACTGTGTAAAGAGTGGTGAGAGTAGATATCGGACCGCTGGGAAACAATACTGGAGAGGTAGTAATGGGGAACAAAGAAATGGTGGAGGATCTTAATTTATGTATTGTCTGCCAGTCTTCACAGTGGAGACACTAGCAGAATGCGAGAAATGTAAAAGTGTCGGGGGCAGAAGTGAGTGTCGTTATTATTAAGGTGAAGTTGCTTGGGAAGCTGCAGTCTGAAATTAGGTAAGTCTCCTGGATCAGATGTATTACACATCAGGTTTCTGAAAGCAGTAGCTGAAGAGATTGTGGAGGCATTAATAATGATCTTTCAAGAATTACTAGACTCTGGAATGGTTCTGGAGGGCTAGAAAATTGCAACTGTCTTTCCACCCTTTATGAAGGAAGGGAGGCAGAAAAAGGAAATTTTAGACCTGTTAGTCTGACTTCAGTGGTTGGAAAAATGTTGGAGTCTAATATTAAGGGTGAGGTTTCAGGGTATTTCAAATTCAAGTTTAGTTGTCATTCAATATAGCCAAGTGAAACAGTGTTACTCCAGGGCCAAGGTGAAAAACATACCAACAGTCACACACTGCTCAAAGCACATATAGCACATATAAGTAATCAGTAAAATGTGGTCACATGAAAAACTATAGTCCAAGACTCTGAGTCTGTGAATGTAGCAGAAATCTTCAACCACAATGCAACTTGTCTTCTGCCGAGTGAACACTAGGGGGCAGCACAACTCGAACTTTGTTGTCACGCCAGACTGCCCCCAGTGGCGCGCACCAATTCCAATGCCTCTCTCCTGGGCAGCTGTAAAGAGGCCACCAATAAATCCAGTGCTGGCCACCAATAAATCAGTGAATCAGACTTGCAGCATTCCACATTAGCGATGCCCAACAGGGTCTTGAAATCACAAGAAAGTTACTAAGGTGATCAGTTACTATTAGACTGCACACTGCCTTTGCGCACTGACTTGGAGGCACATCAAAAACTAGGCCAAAGTCAACATGGGGAAATCTTGCATGACAAATCTGTTAGAATTCTTTGAGGAAATAACAGGCAGGATAGACAAAGGGGATTCAGTGCATGTTGTGTATTTGGATCTTCAGAAGGCCTTTGACAAGTCGTTGCACATGAAGCTACTTAACATGATAAGAGCCAATGTTATTACAAGAAAGATATTAGCATGGATAGAAGATTGGCTGACAGGCAAGAGGTGTTGAATGAGAATAAAGGGGGCCTTTTCTGGTTGGCTGCCAGTGACTAGTGGTGTTCCTCAGTGTTAGCCCCGCTTCCTTCCACATTATATGTCAATGATTTGGATGAAGGAGTTGATAGCTTTATAGTCAGGCTTGTGGGTCATATGGTGGATAGGCAGGTAGTGCTGAGGAAGCACATTATCTGAGGAAGGACTTGGACAGATTGGGAGAATGGGCAAAGAAGTGGCAGCTGAAATATAGAGTAGGGAAGTACATGGGTCATGCATTTTGGTAGAAGGAATAAAAACATGGACTATTTTCTGGATGTGGAGAAAATTCAAAAGTCAGGTGTGCAAAGGGACTTGAGAGTCTTTATGCAGGATTCCCTAAAGATTAACTTCTAGGATGAGTCATTGGTCAGGAAGACAAACGTAAAGTTAGCGTTCATTTCGAGAGAACTAGAATATAAAACCAAGGATGAAATGCTGAGGCTTTATAAGGCATTGGTCAGACCACACTTGGAGTATTATGAGCAGCTTTGGGCCCTTTATCTAAGTAAAGATATGCTGGCATTGGAGAAGGTTCAGAGGTGGTTCCCAGGAATGATCCCTGCAATGAAAGGGTTAACGTATGAGATGCTGGGCCTGTACTCTGAAGTTTAGCAGAATGAGGGAGGACTTCATTGAAAACTATTGAATATTGAAATATCTAGATTGAGTGGATGTGGAGAAGCTGCTTCTTATAGTGGCAGAGATTAAGACCAGGGGGACATCCATTCAGAATAGAGATGAGGAAAAAAATTCTGTAGCCAGAGGGTGAGGAATCTTTGGAACTCATTGCCACAGATGGCTGTGCAGGCCAAGTCATTGGTTATATTTAAGACAGAGGTTAATAGGTTCTTGATTAATCAAGTTAAAAGTTATGTGGAGAAAGCAGGAAATTGGGGTTGAGATAATAAATCAGCCATGATGGAATGGTGGAATGGAATCAATAGGCTGAAAGGCCTAATACTGCCCCTATGCCTTATGGCCTTATATACGCGACACCTTCTACGCGAAAAACCTGTGCCGCAGGTTTGCTTTAAGACGTTCACCTCTCACCTTAACCAGCGACTTCCAGTTTTAGCCTATCTTACCCTGGAATTATTCACCTTATCTTTGACCTTCATCATCTTACAGAACTCTCTAAGGTCACCCTTTAACTCCTTCAGTCTGGGGAAAAAAGTTCCAGCCTGTCTGAATCTCAGTAACTCAAGCTCTCCAGTCCAGGCAACATCCCTGGCTGAACTTTCAGACAAATCTTTAAGGGACATTATTGTTCATAATGTGGCAATTCACAGCAGCCCACCTTCCTGCTCTGCTAAACATTGTTCAGCCAGCTTCCTGACCAGGGCAACAATTCTAGTTTTCAGCTAATGTTCTGTTCAAAAGGACTTCACCAAATGTCTTCACAAGCCACACCATTGACATCCACTGAATCATTCACAACAACACAAGGAAGTAGGAGCCAGAGTAGGCATCCAGCTCCTTGACCCTGCTCCACCATTCAATATGATTGTGGCTGAAATACCCCGTCTCGTCTCCTGTCCTGTGCCAGTTCCCCATAACTCACAATCCTCTCTTGACCTCACAGCCTGCCTCATTATGGCCTTGCTGCTCCCTATGGTCTGCCTGCAGAGTATTTTCTCTGTAACTGTAACACTTCTTCTGCACTTTGTTAGTGTTTTGCTTTGTACTACCTCAATGTTATGAATTGATCTGTATGAACAATATGCAAGACATGTTTTTCATTGTATCTCGGTACATGTGGCAATAATAAACTAATCTACTTTGACTCAATCTGACCCAAAGGCATTTATTCGGTCAGATAAGTGTAGCTATGTTGCTACTGATCAAGATCAGAGCATATAAGCAGAAACATTTAGTAAACTGTTCTGAGCTGGATAAAGTGCACAGTCAGAGCATCTTGACCCAGTGTTTCATCAGAATTCTTGCTGGTCTAACCTAAATCTGACCCAGTAATTAGTCCCTGCTGGGTCCATTTGAGCTTCTGGAAACTGCTAATGTGTATCTTATGTAAATGATCAGATGCTTGTGTATGCTGGCCCTAATCTTTACTCAACTAAAATTTGTCAACCTCAGATACAGTTGCTGCACTGACCATGTTTGGACAGTTATTTAAGCAAGGCACAGAGTGATAGGATCCTAATGCAAGTAAATGGGATTAGTGTTGATGGGCAACAAGGTCAGCATGGATGTGATGGGCCGAAGGGCCTCCTTCTATGCTTTGTGACTCTTTGAGGGCAGAGGGGAAGAAGCTGCTTCTGATATAGGGAGAGGGCAGTTGAGTCTATGGCCAGGTCATCAATGATTTTATTGAATGACAGAGAATGCTCAATAGGCTGAATCTCACTCCTAGTTCTTGTGTTTTTATGAATCGTTGAGTGTGGAACTTCAAGCCCTTGTACTTTCTCCCCAATGGTAGTCATGAGAAGGGAACATATTCCAGATTGTAAGGTCCTGAATGATAAACGCTGCCTTCTTGAGGCACCAGTTCTTGAGGATGCCCTCAGCGGTGGGGAGGGTTGTGCCCTTGGTGGAGCTCGCTGAGTTACAACCCTGTGCAGCCTCTTGTGGTCCTGTGCATTGGAGCTTCTAAGAACACTACCTCAAAATTATTCTTTTGCACTAATTATTTTTTAATTTATAGTAAATCTATGTTTTTGCCATGTACTGCTGCTGGAAAAAGAACAAATTTCACATCATATGACAATGATAATAAATATGGTTCTGATTTGAAATCTCCAGCTGATCTCTTTACCCATCTTGGAGGAAGAAATTTCAGATTCCTTTCATGTGGGAAAGAATTCCTTAAACATCCTGACTCACATTTAAGGCATTGTCCGTTATTCTACACTGACAGCCCTCTCAGGCCGAATCCTCTCCTGATCCCTCAGTTATCAACTCCTCGACTCTCTGTATTATATGGAGAAATCCTGGGTCACTAATATGATTAAGTTTTTGAAGGGGTAACCAGGGAGATTGATGAAGGCAAGATGGTAGTTGTTGCCTATATGGACTTCTGCCAGCCACATGACAAGTTCCCCATAGTAACCTGATTACGGGGAATGGAAGGCTAACTAAATCTAAACTTGGCTTAGTGACAGGAGGCAGAAGGAAGTGGTAGGTGGATTCTTTTCTGGCTGGAAGTCTCTGTGACCAGCGGTGTATGGCAGGGATTGGTGCTAGGATCCTTGTTAGGTTGATGGGCATCAACTACTTAGAAGTGAATGTAGGAGGTTTGATTATTACAAGTACAGATGCACAAAATTTGGTAATGTGAATAATGAAGAAAATTGTCAAAGGCAGGATGAAGATTAGTTGGGAAGTTGGGCAGAGTGTTAGTAGATAGAATTCCCTACAAAGCTAAGTGATGCATTTTGGAAAGTCAAATACTCTAAATTTAGGCCACTGAGGAATGTAGGTTTGCAGAAAGTACTTGGGGGTGTAAGCCCATATTTCCCTGAAAGTGCCAATACTTGTTGATAGGACTTGAATTTGTAGATGGAGTGGGTATAAGAATAGGGCATTTATGTTGCAACTTGGCAAACCGGTCAGCTTGGTTATTGTGTACAGTTCTGGCTGCTGTATTACGGGAAAGATGCTGGTATTTGGGATGTTGCCTGGATTGCAGGATTTTTGATGTTGGTTGAAATTAGGTATGTTCGGCCTGTTCTCCCTGGAGCAAAGGTCGCCACGGGATGGCCAAATAAGATCACGAGAGGCAACAACAGGGGAAATAGAATCTTTTCAATATCTTTTGGCGGTATTAAAACAACACACAGTTTTAAGGTGAGAGAAAGGAGTTTTAAAGGGAATTTCAGAAGCAAGTCTTGTTTTTACACAGAGTGGTTGATATTTGGAACACACTGCCAGAGTAGGTGGTGGGATCAGATAAGTTTACTATGTTAAGAGACATTTAGCAGACACTTATGTAAGACCCTGACCCTAACCCTAACCCTAAGTCATAGGAGCAGAATTAGGCCATACACCCATCAAGTCTGCTCCGCCATTTCATCATAGCTGATCTATTATCTGTCTCATCTGCATTCTCCTGCCTTCTCCCTGTACCCTTTGGTGTCCTGATTCATGAAGAACCTCTCAACCTCTGCTTTAAATATACTCAATAACTTGGCCTGAACAGCCATCTGTGGCAATGAATTCCACTGATTCGCCACCCTCTGGCTAAAGTAATTTTTCCTCATCTCTGTTCTGAGTGTACATCTCTCAATCCTGATGCTGTGCCCTCTGGTCCTAAACTCCTACATGATAGGAAACATCTTCTCCATGTCCACTCTATCTAGATCGTTCAATATTCATGAGGTTTCATTCTTATAAACTCTAATGACTACAGGCTCAGAGCCACCAAATGCTCCTCATATGCTAACTCTTTCATTTCTGAGGTAATTCTTATGGACCTCCTCTGGACCCTTGCCAATGCCAGCACATCTTTTAGGATTCCTTTACCTTAAGCTTCCTAATCAAATCTGGGTCATTACGTAACACACAATCCAGAATTGCAATTAACCCTCGTGGGCTCAACGACAAGCTGCTCTAAAAAGCCATCTTATAGGCATTTTACAAATTCCCTCTCTTGGGATGCAGCACCAACCTGATTTTGCCAATCTACCTGCTTATTGAAATCCTCCGTGATTATCACAACATTGCCCCTTTTACATGCCTTCTCTATCTCCTATTGTAATTTGTATCCCACACCCTGGCTACTGTTCAACAACCTGTATATAACTCCCATCAGCATCTTTTTACACATGCAGTTTCATAACTGTATACAGAAGGATTCTACATCTTCTGATCCTATGTCACCTCTATCTAAGGATTTGATTTCATTTTTTACCATCAGAGCCACCCCCCCCCCCCCCCACTGCCTACCTGTCTGTATTTTCTGTATAATATGTATCCTTAGATGTTAAACTCCCAACAATGATCTTCTTTCAGGCACGACTCAAAGATACTCTCAATATTATTCCTGGCAATCTCTAATTACACTTTAAGATCATGTACCCTACTCTGTATACTCTGTGCATTTAAATATTACACCTTCAGTCCTGTATTCATCACCCTTTTTGATTCTGGCCCCTCATGCAGTCATTCCACTGACTGCAATTTTGCTCCATCATTTTGCTGTCCTTCCTGGCAGTCTCATTACAAACTGCATCTACTTGTATACCAATTGCCCCACCCTCATCCCTATTACTCTGGTTCGCCTCCCACTGCCAGATCAGTCCAACACTTCTAGCATACCTGCCCGCAAGGATACTGGTCCTCCTTAGGCTCAGGAGTAACCCATCCATTTTGTACAGGTCATATGTTCCCCAGAAGAGATCCCAATGATCCAGAATCCTGAAACCCTGCCCCCTGCACCAATTCCTCAGCCATGCATTCATCTACCAAATGATCCTATTCTTACCCTCACTGGTATATGGCACAGGCAGCAATCCAGAGATTGCTATCCTGGAGGTCCTGCTTTTCACCTATCTCCCTCTATTCTCTCCGCATGAATTCCTTCCATTTCCTACCTACACTCCCCCTTCAGAACGCTGTGGACCTAATCTGAGACATCCCTGACCCTGGCACCTGGGAGGCAACATCCCATCTGGTTGTCTCTTTTACGTCCACAGGGTCTGCTTTCTGCTCCTCAATTATGGAATCCCCTATCAATACTGCATTCCTCCTTTCCTTCTCCCCTTCCCATCTAAGATACAGAGCTAGCCTCATTGCCAGAGACCGGATCGCCATGGCTTCCCCTGGTAGGTTGTTTCTCTCTAACATTGTCCAAAGTAGTATACTTATTATTGAGGGTAATGGCCACAGGGATGCTCTTCAGTGGCTAGTTATTCCCTTTCCCTCTCCTTACAGTCACAGAGGAACCTGCCTCCTGCAACTTAGAGATGACTACCTCCATCTCCTATCTATCACCTCCTCATTCTCGCATGTGAGCCCAAGGTCATCGAGCTGTAGCTCCAGTTCCTTAACAATGTCTAAGGAATTGTAGCTTGATGCATTTCATACTGTTGTGGTTATCAGGGAGACTGGAGGTCTCCCAAATTCCCCATATTTCACCCAAGGAGCATACTTCTGGGCCCATTCTCAGTGCACTAGCTACTATGTACTAACGGTGGGGGGGGGGGGGGGGAACTTACTAGAAACTTTCTTGTTTGCCTACTCAGAATCTCCAACTGTGCTTGCCCAAACCTATTCTCACCTTAGCCTGTTGAGCTGGACCACTCTAATAATGCCCACTCCAACAATGGCCTCTCCGCATACACCTCTTCTTTTTATTGGCCCTGTGCTGATTGCCGCTGGCTGCAAAGAAGCTGAAACCCCCTGAGCTCTTTTTAAACCTTGTGTTTCTTGGCAAAGCATAAAAGAATATGTCCTATCAGGGGTAAGTGGGATTAGTGTTGATGGGCAAAGCAGTCTGCATGGGCAAGGTTTCTCTGCTGTATGATGCTATTATTCACGACTTTACTCAATTGAACCACTAGGATTGGGTCAACTTTTAAGATTATTGTCATGGTATTGCCATTGATTTGTTGTTGTAGCATGTAGCAAGATATAGTGAAAAATCATGTGTTGCACACTGTTTATACAGGCCAAATCATCACACAGTGAGTTAGAATAAGGTAAAGTTACAATGCAGAATGAAGTGTAAAAGTTATGGAAATAATGCTGTGCAGGTAAACAGTAAAATTCCAGATCATAGTGAGGTCGTTTGTGAGGCCAAGAGTTCATCTTGTCATAAAAGAGGTTCATTCAAGAGTCTGGATAGTGGGACAGAAGATGACCTTGACCCTGGTGCTACGTGCTTTTAGGCTATTGTATCTGCTGCCCAATAGGAAGGGGTTAAAGAGAGAATGTCTGAGGTAGGTGGTGTCTTTGATTATGCTGGCTGCTTTACTGAGGTAATGTGAATGTGTCCTCCATATTTCCCTCACCTTTATTTCCAACAAGTCTGTCCATCCAAGGCTAATCTTCCTGTCTTGGATTTTCCCAGTTAAGTCAAAGACTTATACACCTTAGGAACTGGGCCTGTGTCCGAATGAGTCCGTACTGATTGCAGTGTACTCCTAGCAAGTCCCAATTTCATGTGCTTGGCCCATATTCCTCCAAATCCTGCCCCTTCATGTACCTATCCAAGTGCTTCTTAAATAATACTTTTGCACCTGCCTCAGCCACTTCCTCTGGCAGCTTGTTCTATAGACTCACCAGCCACTACATGAAAATTTTGCTGCTGAGTCCCTTTTAAATGTTTCCCCTCTCACCTTAAATCTATGTCCCTTTGTTTTGGACTTCACCACCCTAGAAAAAAAAGACTTTTACTGTCCATCTTATCAATGCCTCTCTTAATTTTAAATACTCCCATAAGGTCACCCCTCAGTCTCTTATATTCCAAGGAATAAAGACCTAACCTGCCCAACCTCTCCCTTTTACTCGGGCCCTCCAATCCTACTAACATCCTCAGAAATCTTTTCCTCGTCTAAGCAGTGTGACCTAAACTGGACACAGACTTTACACAACTGCAACATAGCGTCCCAACTCTGATACTCAGTGCCCTGACTGATGAAGGACTGTATGCTAAATGACTTTCCAGCACACTGTGTACTTCTGATGCTGCTTTCAACAAGCAATGCACTTGGGCTTCGAGTCCCTCCGTTCCATTCCCCTACCATTCATAGTATAAGCCCTATTCATAGTCTAAGTATAACCAAGCTATTGGCTCACACAAGAAAGAGTTCACAAGTGTGATAAGCTATCATGCTAAATGTTATGAAATGATCATTTGCAAATTTATAACTTTTGGTCTGAAATATCCTTGTGTGTTCTTGAATCTTCCAGCTCCTTTTCCTGCTTCCTGTAGTGTGGTTGTGAGTTGTATTGTTTACTCTGTGGGGAATGATTGCTTCTTTCAGGGTGGTGTTGAGGACTTTCCCTTATGCTGCTTTGACTGCTTTTCTCTTCTCAGCCAGCAGTGATCATGTCTATCACTGTGACTTCTCCTAACCTGTTCCGCATAATCTTCCGTTACAAGAGCCGTGTTCCCAAGCCTGTTAGAGGAAGGATCTCAGTCACTGAGGAAGTAAATGTTGATTCTTGCTGTAACTGTAAGTGGCTTCTTTTCTGCATCTGCTTTCCCCACTTACAATCTGCACTTAACCTACTAACTCCTGCCCTACTTATCCCCATGGGGTGACTGTGGAGGATCTCCTCTCACCGGGATGATTGTTGTTCTGCACGGGATCCCGGAACTCTACTTTCTCTGAAGCTCACTCACCAGTCACGTGTTAATTAACTTCACTTTTGCAGAGTAACGTGAGGGTAACAGTGCATGTGAACGGTAGAAACCGCAATTTATTCCGCATCACCCTCCGATATATTAACCCGGGATTCACTACAGTATATGGTCGTCTGACAGTTTACCAAGTCCAACAAAGCACAGGTAAGCCAGAAAGGGTTCACATCTCACCAGTCTATTTTGATTGCCAGCCATGGTAAGTAATAAAAATATGCACTTTTTTTTGCATTTTCTGTGTTTTGTCTAAAGCTCTGAAAACTGAGTGTGCATGGGTAACAGGTGGGGTAAATAGAAATGCTCCTGCAAGCTAGTTCACATGGGATTCTGGTTCTTTTGGGTGCCAATTTGCAACCCTTCCACCCAACCCACTAACCCACCAACCACTGGTCACTTGACAGACAGTATCCATCCTCACAGCAACCACTTGCCTTCAACCAATCAGAGAGAGGGTGAATTATAAATTACATGATTAAATGATTATTGATGATGGTTAAACAACTTTTCTTTGATTTGTAAAATACATTACAGAAACCACTAAAAAAAAGGACTTTCTGAAAAGAAAATTATCAATAGGCCTGGCTGCCTCGGCCTTTTTAAATCAAAGCAAAATCCTGCAGATGCTGGGAATCTGTAATCAAATCAGAAATTCTCCAAGTGGCATCTGCAAAGAGGGGAAAACACAGACGATAGAACAATGTAGCACAGGAACCAGCCCATCAGCCTACCTCGTCTTTGCTAATCTTGATGCCAGGTTAAATAATCCCATCTGCCTGCACATAGTCCATATTCCTTCCATTCCTTGCCTATTCATATGTCTGTCTAAATGCCTCTTAAACATTTTTATTGTATCTGCCTTCACCACTATCCCTGGCAATGTGTTCCAGCATCCACCACTCTGTGTTTTAAAATAAACTTGCCTCACACTCCTTTAAACTTGCTATCTCTTGACTTAAACCTGTGCCCAATGTTTATGAAGCCCCATGCTGCTTTTCTGATAGTTGATATTTCTACATGGGAAAAGATTCTGACTGCCTACTCTATCTTAGCTTTCATAATCTTATAAATCTCTATCAGGTCTTCCCTCAGCCTCTGCCACTCCATTTTGCCCAACCTCTTCTTATAGCCTGTGCTCTCTAATCCAAGCAGCATCTTGGTAAACGCCTTCTGTTTCTTCTCCCAAGCCATCACATCCTTCCTGTAATGTGGCAACCTGGACTGCACACAATACACCAACCATAGTTTTATAGATCCTTGACTTCTTCACTGGGAGACCACAGTCTGTGCAGATCAGAAATAACATCTCCTCCTTGCAGACAATCAACACTGGCACACCTCAGGGGTGTGTGTTTATCAACTGCTCTGCTCTCTCAACACCCATGACTGTGTGGCCAGGCACAGCTCAAGTTCTATCTATAAATCTGCCATTGGCACAACTATTGTTGATAGAAGTTTAGATGGTGACAAAGAGATGGATCAGCTGGTTGAGTGGTATTACAACAAACTTCAACCCAGCATCAGTAGGACCAAAGAATTGAATGTGGACTCGAGAAAGGGGAAGTCGAGGGACCACACACCAGTCCTCACCAAGTGGAAATGATGAGCAATTTCAAGCTCCTGGGTGTGAACATCTCTGAGGATCCTTCCTGGGCCCAACATGTTGATGTAATTATAAAGGAGACACAACAGCAGCTATATTTCTGTATATTCCAAGTTTGAGGTGACTTGGAGTATCACTAAAGCACTCACAAATTTCTACATATGTACCGTAGAGAACATTCTATCACCATCTGGTATGGAGGGTGTACCGGATGGGGAAAAACCACAAGAAGTTATAAGCTAAGCCTGCTTCATCATGGGCCCTAGCCTCCCCGGCATCAAGGACACCTTCAAAGGTGATGCCTCAGAAAGGAGGCATCCATCTATTATGTTACTTCTGTTTAAACATACCATGGGTTAACAATAAAGAATCATATTCTGGAAGAACTAGAGAACTTTTATTTAGAGTAATAAACAAACATGACTTAATCCCGCCACATGCTGAATCATTCTGGCAAACCTCATACATGCTCAGTGCTCTCCAATCAGGTACTGGCACGTCACTGCATGTGATATCACTACATCTTCCCTTCCTTAAAAAGAAAAACAATTAACAATGTCAATTAAAACAAATACATAAGTCATTGAGTCTCTATCAGTCTCTGTATGGATTTACAAACAGGAGTAGACCTTCTAAGTGGTACACACAGATCTTGTGTTTCCTTATTATTATTTCATGTTTTGTCTCATCTGCATCAGTTAACTGAATCTCTGAAGAATCACATCTTCCTTCCCTTCAAAATAAAAACAAATAACAACATTAACCAATAAACAAATCAGCTAATGGAAACTCTGAAGTTAGCTCTTTGCTATCTGAGCCATGACCCTTATTTCTCTTCTTCTTTTCTGCTTTAAGCTTTTCTTTATGTGTCTTAACTAAACTGTTTGGTATATTCTCACATGTCTCCTGGTTAGAATCTGGAATTTCAGGTAAACAGTTCACACTACCCTCCTCAGCAATCTGCTTCCCTGCTTCTGTTTGGACTGTATCTTTCCTAATTCTTTCCATTTCCATTTGTAATGAAATGCGGATCTTTTCTTCTTCATCTAGTTCATTCATTAACTGTGTAATCTCTTTTTTATGCTGAGACTTCACCATTTCAATAAAACTTCTCAATTCTGTTACTTGTGCTTTCACTTCTTGCTTATACTGTGCCCACTGTGAGCGTTCTTGCTCTAGACGGTGATTAGACTGAATCTCATATTCTCTCAGTGTCTCTTTTGTTATCGCTTGCATTGAAGCAACCTCTTCCTGCCATTGCTTTTTCACATCATCAATTGCCTCCTGTTTGGTCGTCTCAGACATTGCAGCTACTGCTTTTACATTCTCCATGTCAGCTTTTTCATAAAGTGCATCGATATAAAATTCCTCATGTTCATCTTCAATCACTGCATTTACTTGTTTCATCTTATTTTCCTTTCTACTTCTACAATAGTGTGAAATCTGATTAATCTTACCGCAACTGTAACAAAGTTTGCCATATACAAAACACTGATTTGGACAGTGTTCCCACACACAGCGATCACATGACTTTCTTCAAATGCCGCCTTGCTCGCTGTCGGTTTTGTCGACGTATTATTATATTTCTTGATATATTCATGCATTTTTACAGTGTTTACATCGCAGTTTTTGACAAAAAGCTCTTCAGCCTGCGACATTACAGACTCAGCAGCTTTGCAGAGCGTGAAAGCTTTTTCAAAATTTAAATCTTGCTCGCAAAAGCCACTCTCTCAGAATATTATCTCGAATGCCACAAACCAGTCTATCTTTAATAAGAGAGTCCGTGAGCAATCCAAACTCTCACATTCTACTCCGCTTTCTTAACTCAGTCACATACTGATCAATTGTTTCAGCAACCCTCTGCGCACAAGTGAATAATTTGTATTGCTCATATGTTAAATTACGCTTAGGTATACAAAATACTTCAAATCTGACCATATCGACTTTAAGTAGAAATTATCTCTATCTTCAAAGACAAAATTATTATATGCCTCTACCGCTTCATTCCTGATTACATGGAGCAGAAGCGCAACTTTGGTTTTATCTGATTTCTCTTATAAGTACAGTTCAAACTGTTGCTTGAAGATCCTCCAATTCTCTGCTATATTTCCAGTCCGCTGAAGTTTTGGTGGGGGTTGTAAACCTTCCTTATCACCGATTACTGTTCGAACTTCTTTCTTCTTTTTTTTCCAATTATCTTCAATTCTTGATTCTCAATTCTCCAGTATTATTCTTCCAGAAGCACTTCTGACACCATGCTATGTTCCTTCTGTTTAAATGTTCTGTGGGTTAACAATAAAGAATCATATTCTGGAAGAATTAGAGAACCTTTATTTAGAGTAATAAACAAACACGACTTAATCCTGCCACATGCTGAAACAGTCTGGCAAACCCCGCACGTGCTCAGTGCTTTCCAGTCAGGTACTGGTACATCATTGCACGTGATATCACCACACCATCATTAAGGACTTCCACCCCATAGGACATGCCTTCTTCTCATTGTCAGCATCGAGGTGGGGGTACTGGAGCCTGAAGACACACACTCAGTGTTTCAGAAACAGCTATTTCCGCTCTACCATCAGATTTCTGACTGGACAATGAATCCATGAAAGCTACCTCACTATTTGTTTCCTCGTGTTTGCACTATTTATTTACTTTTTTTAATATGTACTTCTGATTGCATTTTATGTTTTTTATTGTTATGTATTACAATGTATTGCTGACACAAAGCAACAGATTTCACGGTATATGCCAGTGATATTAAATCTGGTTCTAATATCAGCTGTATATTGGAGTTCCTTGTGCTTATACTCTTTGTCCTGATCAATAAAGGCAAGCATTTCATACACCTTTTTGTTCACGCTATCTATTTGTGTGCCTTCTATCAGGGAGCTAAGATCTTGGGCCCCAAGATCTCTGTGTACTTCATTGCTGTTAAGGGTACTGCCATTTGTTGCGTATTTCCCCTTACATTTAGCCTCCCATAAGAGTAGCACCTCATAATTGCCAGATAAAACTTCATCTGCCATCTCCCTGCCCATATCAGTAACTGAACTGTATTCTGCTGTATTCTTTGACAGCCTTCTACACTGTCCAGAACACCAGCAATCTTTGTGGCATCTGTAAATTTACTACATAAAACATAGAATGTAGAACATAGAACAGTACAGCACAGAATAATCCCTTTAGCTCACTTACTAACTTACCATATACATTTTTGCCTAAGTAATATATCTATCACAACTAGAACAGATCCCTGTGGAACACCATTGCTCACAAGTCTCCATTCAGAATACCAGTTTTCCATCATTACATATCATCTTCTATGGGCAAGCCAGTTTTGAATTCAAACTCTCAGGTCAATGTGGTTCCCATGCACCTTCACCTTCTAAGTCAGCCTACCACATGGGACTTGAGGAGTTCTAGCTTACAATTACTCACCAAGTAAAAAATCTTTCTCATATCCCTGATGTAAAATTTTAAACGTGTTCCTTGGGCATTGAACCATGTGCTGATGTCAAGAACTACATGCCTCCTGCTATCCCGTTGTAAAATTCTCTTCAGAAGTTTAAAGAAAGTGTCTGAGAGTGTTAACTATTATGGAGGGTTGTGATAAAGGGTATGGGGAGAAACCGCATCCTGTGGAAAGAGCATGTGGTGTCTCGGATTGAAGGTAATACACTAAAGAACCAGAGAAGAATGTATATTTTGGGTTGTCAGCTGATCTGGCAATGTCCAGCATGGAAGGAGATGGATTTAACGGGTACCTTCAAGAAACTTTTAGATTAAAAATTGCAAAAGAACAGAAAAGAACATCAAGTTCCTTGGGGTGCAGGTCTCAGACATTCTCACCTGGTCCAGGAACACCACTGGGATTGTGAAACGGGCCTAGCAGAGATTGCACTTTCTGAGGAAACTTAAACAAGCATCACTCCCCACTAACATCTTAACTACATTCTACAGAGGCGTGGTTGAGAGTGTGCTGACCTTTTGCATCACAACCTGGTACTCCAAATGCAGTGCTGCCAACAAAAAAGCCTTGCAGAGGTTGGTTAGGGGAGTGGAGAAGGTTATTGGGGTCTCCCTACCTTCTGTCCAAGACCTCTTTCAGAGTCGATGCCTCCAGAAGACACAATACATCATTAAAGACCCCTCACACCCTCTCCATGAACTGTTTGTTCTTCTGTCATCAGGTAAACATTACAGGAGCATCAAAACTAAAACCACAAGGCTACTAAACAGCTTCCTCCCACAGGCAGTCAGACTGCTAAATAGCTGCTCTACCTGATTCTGTTTTGGACACTTTTAACTTGCACTGGACACTTATAACTTGATTTTAACCGACAGGTGATTGTTGTGTTTTACTATTTATTGTTGTGTTTATTATTTAGTGTTGCATTTGTTATGTTATGATTGCACTTGCTCCTGGGAAATGCTGTCTCATTCTGCCCTGCAGAGCTGATGTACGATTAGAATGACAATAAAGTTTTCGAATCTTGAATCTTGAATCTTGCTATTAAGTGATAATGTAAAAACTGCAGATACTGGAAATCTAAAATTCAAGCAGAAAATGCTGGAAATACTCAACAGGTCTGTTGGTCTCTGTCGATGAACCAGAAGTAATGTTTAATGTAGGAGATCCATCATCAATCTGACAAAGGGTCTTCAATTTGAAATATTAATTCCTTTTCTTTTCCCTCTGATGCGGCCAGAGAGATTGTAAGGAGTATTGGACACAACCCAGTCCATCATGCAAACCAGTCTCCCCTCTATTGAGTCAATACTTCCCACTGCCTCCAGAAAGCTGCCAACATAATCAAAGATTCTATCCACCCCAGTCATTCTAAATCTACCCCCTTCCATTGGGAAGAACATCCATTATTAAGGACCGACACCATTCAGGACATGTCCTCTCCTCAGTCCCATCGGAGAAGAGGTACAGTGGCCTGAAGACCCACATTCAATGATCCAGAAACAGCTTCTTCACCTCCGCCATCAGATTTCTGAACAGCCTACGAACCCAAGAACACCACCTTGCTATTCCTTTTTATGCACTACTTATTTGTTTTGCAATTTATAGTAATTGTATTTCTTTGTATTTTACTGTTGCCACAAAACAACAAGTTTCCTGTCCAATAAGGCAGTGATAATAGTTCTGATTTTGATACAAAAGTCTGTAAACTCACACTACCAGGCCCAAGAACAGCTTCTATCCTGCTGTTATCAGACTTGAACGGACCTTTCATACACTAAAAAGTAAACGCTTGATCTCTCAATCTACCTCTTTGTGGCTCTAGCACTTTATTAGTCTACCTGCACTGCAATTTCTCTGTAACTGGAATATATTGTGTATTCTGCATATCCTTTAACTACCTTAATGTATGAAGTGATCTTTCTGGATGGTATGCAAACCAAAGCCTTTCAGTGTACCTCGGGACATGAGACAATAACAAATCAATCACTAATTACCTGCTGAGTATTTCCAGCATTTCCTGCTTTTATTTTCCAAAATTTTCTGTCATTATTTAAGAAATCCACAAAGTTGGGACACTGGAATTGAACTATTTGGCAAAGTTCTATAATGGGCAGAGTTATGGCCATGAGTCTACCCCAGATTACAGCATGATTCCCTTCTTGAGAATTGTTCATAACCCAAACAGATTGCTGTTCGCAAGCGTGTTCCCACATGGCAGAGATGGCTGCAGAGAGGAGTAGTCCCATAGTCTGGAGAAGCATTTTGGATATTGTTAGATATTGTTTTGCCACTTTTAATAATAAACCTGATATTAATAAATCTAGCCCAAGCCTAACTCAGGCTAATAATAATGATACTGTCTTAAAAGATTTTACTGCAGACAAAGTGGTCAAGTTCTAGCCAGAGTCATGAACAATTGCCAGCAACCACGCAACAGCTGGCAAATTCATCCTACCAATCTCCCAAGCACTTTGTTTCTATGTTTGGACGACGTAAGTTGGTCGTGGAGATGGAGGAACTCAGCAGGTGAGACAGCATTTGAGAAGACAGCTGATGTTTTGTTCAGGATCCTCATTTGCAGGACCATTTTACTCCATACATGCATCTTGATCCCCTGAGGTCCTCCAACACCTTTGTGCGTTGCAATGGAATTATCAATGTCAGGTACCACAGAGTGAGCGTTCAAACTCTGGGTCAAATATACATGCTCTAAATCTCAACCTCTCATTGCCTGTCTCTTCACTAGTGACCTGGTCTCTTCACCTTCTTTGCAGTGTCTCCGCAGATAAAAGAAATCATCTTTGCTCGCAGTAAGGAACCTTCTTTCGTCACTGTCTCAAGGAGCAACTACGGTGACCCTTTCGTGTTCACTCCTGGGAATTGGACTGTCAGCATTGAGGCAGAGGGCGTGCTGTTGGTGAGGGACAGTCCTGGGAATTCTGCAATATTCAATCTGTAACAGTCCCTGGGTCTGTTTCTGTAAGCTGTCCAAAAGTCAGAAACAAACAGAAGCACTATCAGATTTATTGTCACTGTTTCCAGTAGAGAGTAGGAGATAGAGGGAGAAGATATGGGAATAGTGGACGCTAACCAGTCTCACTGACACAGCAAGGAAGTGATTGAGTATTCCCCAGCTCTGTTGTGCCTCATACAACCCCTGAAAGGTGTGGCTCAAGGTGTCAGGGTTTGTGGCTGGGAAAGAGAGGGCACGTGGAGATGCCCCATTCCCACCAGGCAGAATGCTCCTTCAATCCCAGCAGCTGGCAAACCCATCCCACCTGTCTACTGAATGCAGGATCAATAAACTGGGCATTTGTAACCCAGGAAGGACCTGTACATTAATCAGCACAAGTCTGCACCTAAGGGCAGATCTGATAGAGGTTTGTAAGATTATGAGAGCCATAGATGGACGGCCAGGACTTTATCTCAGGGTTGAAATGTCTCATACCAGGGTGCATTATTACCAGGGATCGTGCATCGTAGATGAAGGGATTAAGTTCAGTGGAGATGTGTGGGGCGGGTTTTACATGCAGAGAGTATTTGCTGTGGAGAATGCACTGCTAAGGGCAGTGGGGAAAACAGATATGAGAAGGGTGTTCATAAGTTTCTTAGCCAGGCAGCTGAACGTGCAGGAAAGGAAGGGGTATGGACATTGTGCAGGCAGAAGGGAACAGTTTACTAATTCAATTAGCTGGGCACTACACTGTGGGCCAAAGAACCTGTTCCTGTATGTTTCTATGTCTGGCCAGGTTCCATTGTCTAGCTGATTGCCTAACATATCCGTGTCTCTTTAATTCTACCCACCAGGATTATCTGGTCCTGCTGCCTAGTGAATATTATGAAGCTCCCATTTTGCAGTTTCAAGTGACGGAACCCTGCCTGTACACAGCTGAACCAATGCAACGGGGCCAAAAGTGAGTGAACATAGATGTATGTCATTGAGTTGTACAGCAGGAAAACAGGCCATTCAGCCCAAGTCGTACATGCTGACCAAAATGTTTACCTGAGCTACATTTTTGCCTGCACAGTTGGTTTGGGCCATAACCCTGTAAACCTTTCCTATCTATGTACTTGTCCAAATGTTTTTTTGACATTATGATTTTATTTGCCTCTGGCAGCTCACTCTGTATACACACCACCCTCTGTGAGAAAAGTTGCCCGTCAGATTCCCTTTAAGTCATTCTTTCTCCTTAAACTTTAAACCCATGACCTCCTGTTTAACTCCCCTACCCTGGGAAAAAGACTGTGACCATTCCTCTGACCTTTGCATCTCACGATTTCGTGAACTACAGGGGCACCTTTCAGCCGCTTATACTGAAGGTGAAAAGTCCCAGCCACCCAATCTGTCCTTATAACACAAAGTCTCCAGTCCCAGTAAAATCCTCATGAATAATTTCTTCACCCTTTCCAAGTAAATAAAGCCCTGTAAACATTAAAGGAAAAAAGATGTAAAAAAAATGTAGGTTCTTAGTTATACAGATGGAAACAGGCCGTTTGGCCTAACTGGTCCATGCTGTCCTAGGTTCCTGTAAAAACTAGTCAGGTTTATCTGTGTTTAGTCGATATCTCGCTAAACCTTTTCCATTTTAGTGCCTTGAACATAGAATAGTAGAGAACAAGAACAGGCTCTTTGGCCTGTGATGTCAGACCTGATTACAATAACAAAATAAACTAAATTCCCATTGCCTGTACCTGATCCATATTCTTCCATACATATTAGTCCATATTAATATGTATAAAATCCTCTTAAATGTCACTGTCATATCTCCTACCACTGCCGCTGTCAAATCATCCCAGGAGCCCAGAAGTCTATGTAAAAAAAAATATGCCCCCACTTTAAATGTCTAGTTTAGACATTTCAACCCTGGGAAGAATATTGACTGAATACCCTATCTGTGTCTCCCATAATTTTATAAACTTCTGTCAGGTTTGGTCTCATCGTTTGACACTGCAGAGACCTGTGAAAATGCTTTTTAAACAGTTGCTGTTAAGTTTTAATCTAAATAATTAAATAAATATGGAACTTTTAAAAAAAGAAGTAACTGGTCTCGGAGTAAGGTGAAAACTAATTAACGTCCTTTGGGGAAGAAATCTCCTCTCCTTACTCTGTCTGATCCAGATCTACCAATTTTCAGGGGTGTTTAGGGATCGAACGTAACTGCTGGCTTTGCCAGTGTTGTCCACATCCCATAGGTGAATAAAGAAAAAAATGCTTCTTATGAATTAAAGGCTCAGATTTGCTTTGAATACCCATTAAAGATAGAGTGTGTTATTAGTTTGCAATAACCTGCTGGAGGAACTTGCGTGTTGAGCAGCATGTGTGGGGGGTAAGGAATTGATGACGTTTCGGTTTGAAACACTGCATTAGGACTCAGCTTGGGAACTTGACTGGCGAACGAGGGGATGGGAGAACAAAAAGGGCTGAGAAGAAGAGTCAGGAGGGAAAGAGAGGAGAGAGGGATGATGAAGGAGCAGTTTTCACCGTCCAGAAATCATACCAAGCTGCTGATGTCAGTCCTGATGCAGGATTCACATCCGAGACATCAACAACTCCTTCACCAATCCCCCCCATAGATGCTGCTCTTCCAGCTGAGAATCTGCAGCAGATTGTGTGTTGCTCCAGATTCCAGCATCTGCCAGCCCTTGTGCAATCCAATGGTCTTGACTGTTATTTCTTCTCAACAGTTGCTTGCTGTACAAGTACCTGCCCCTGGACTCTTTTCCAGCTTTAGGAGTCAATGATGGTGTGTACAGAGTGGACGGCAAACTGCAGGCTACGGACCAGCTGCTAAGATCTGCCCAGTCAATGATGGCCGACCTTACTGGCAGACAGGTGCTAATGAACACCTCATTTACCTTCCTCTTGGCCGCGTGGTCGTTTCTTGTTTAGACTTTGAACAAAGGGATCTGGGGTGCACGTCCATTGATCCCTTCATAGTTGGTGGGGTGGCTAAGAAGTTGTATGCTGTGTTCGCCTTCATTATTTGGGGGACTGAGGTCAAGGGCTGTGAGGTAATGTTGCAGCTCTTCAAAACTTTGGTTGGACCATACTTGGAATAATGTGTTCAGTTCTGGTCCCTTCATTATAGGAAGGATGTGGAGGGTGCAGAGGAGATTTACCAGGCTACTTCCTGGATTAGAAGGCGTGTTTTATGAGGAAAGGTTGAGAAAGCGAGAGCTTTCCTCTTTGGAGCAAAGGAGGATGAAAGGTGATTTGTCAGAAATGTATAAGATGATGAGGCATAGGTTGTGTGGGTAGTCAGATACTTGTTCCCATCGCTAATATGAGGGAGTCTAATTTTAAGGAGATTAGACACAAGGTAGATAATTTCTAAAGAGTATTGATAGTGGCTAGGATTACCTGTTTTGTAAAGACTCTGCTAGAAGAAGGCAATGGAAAACCTTCTGCAGAAATATTTTCCAAGAACAATCACGGTCGTGGAGACCATGATCATCCACATCATAGGACATAGCACGTGATGATGATGACGGAGGTAAGTACAGGGGGATGACAGAGATGACTCTTTTACACAGAATGATAGGTTCATGATTTACGCTGGCAGGAGTGGTAGTAGAGGTAGACACAATAGGGGCATTAAAAAGACTCTTAGATGGACACATGAATGAAAGAAAAATGGAGGGCTGTGTGGGAGGGGAGGGTTAGATTGATCTTAATAGTCAGCACAACATTGTGGGCTGAAGGACCTGCTCTGTGCTGTACTTTCCTGTGTTCTGTGTTCCTAATCGATGTTTTGATACTAGCAGGTGTGTTGTGCTAACTATGCAGCACATTTATTTCAGTAAATGCAGTTTATACGGCTGCACTGGTTGATAAAGAAGACATGTGGCATGCTTGCTATACCAGACAAGGCATTGATTTCAAGAGACAGGCAGCCGTGAGAAGATGGCATGGCTCGGATAGTGGGGATCTTTGATGTTGGGTATTAATTCCTGAGGCAGTACCTCCTGTAGAGTCATTGATGGGAGGGAGGGTTGTGCCTGTGTTGTATTAAGCAGAAGCCACTGCTCTGCAGCTTTTTATGTTCCTGCATATTGAAACTACTATACCAGGCCTGTCAATATACTTTCAGCAGTACATCTGCAGAAGTTTGTTAGAGTGCTTGGTGACAAGCTGAACCTCCTAAGAAAGTAAAAATGCTTCTGCGTCTTCCTTGTGATTGCATCTATGTGCTGGGCCCAGGATAGATCATCCGGTACGTTAGTGTGCAGGAGTTTAAAGCTGCTGGTTCTCTCCACTGCCAATTCCCTACGGTCTAAACAAAGTTTTACACAATTGCAACACGGACATTTGAAATAAAAATGGAAATTGCTGGAAACATTCAGCAGGTTGGGCCACACCAGTGGAAAAGGGAACAATTGATGTTTTGGGTGAAGACCCTTCATGAGAACAAGGATTGCATTGCACGATACCAGCGGAAGACCTGGAACCTCCTTTCCTGAGGTATTTCTCCATTAAGATTCTGATGTTAGAACATAGAACAGTACAGTGCACTACAGGCCCTTCTGCCCACAATGTTGTGACGACACTTTACCCTACTCCAAGATCAATCTAACCTTTCCCTCCCATATTTTTCTTTCATCCATATGCCTATCTGAGAATCTCGTAAACGTCCCTAATGTACCTGCTTCTACCATCGTTCTTTGCCGTGTGTTCCACACACCCACCATTCTGTATAAAAAAAATTCTGGCATGCCCACTATACTTGTCTCCAATCACCTTAAAATTATGCCATTTCCACCCTGGGAAAGAGTCATTGGCTGTCAACTCTATCTATGCCTCTTATCATCTCATGCATTTGTATCAAGTCCTTTGCTCTGAAGAGAAAAGCCCTAACTTGCTCAACTTTTCCTCATAAGACATACACTCTAATCTAGGCAGCATCCTGGTAAATCTCCACTGCACTTTCTCCAAAGTTTCCTATAATGAGGGAACCAGAACTGATCACATTATTCCAAGTGTGATCTAACCAGAATTTCATCGAGCTACATTACTTTATAGCTCTTGAAACAAACCCCCAACTAATGAAGACCAACATGCCAATATGCCTTCTTTACCACCCTATCAACTTGTGCGGCATCTTTGAAGGATCTATGGACATGGACCCCATGAACCCTCTATTCCTCCACACCTCTGAGAATCTTGTCTTCAAGTTCAACCTTCCAAAGTGAATCACTTCACACTTTTCCAGATTGAATTCCATCTGCCACTTCTCAGCCCAGCTCTCTATTCTGTCAATGTCCCATTGTAACCTACAACAACTTTCTATTCTATCTACAAAACCACCAATCACCACCACCACCACTAGGCTCTTACTGTTTCAGTTCAACTCCTCTCCAAGTTGTGGTGCTGGGATCTCCGACAGCAACTTAACACAGACACCTGAGGGACACAGGAGTTGTATGTGAGAGGGAAAACAGTCAGTGTTTCTGATTGAAGTTCCTCTGTCTGAACTGTTGCCAGGCTCTACAGTGTTTTGATCATCAGAAACTTCTCCTCTCCCCAGGTTCAGGTGCGGTTTAGGATTCAGCTTCCTCAGCCAGGACAGTACGTTCTTGTCCTAGAATATGCTCGCCAAGGAGAGGAGATACAGTACCTTGATGTAGCTCAGCATGGCCCTCCGGATACAGCCGATCATGGGAAGTTTAATCTGTACAGCTGCAGATACAGGTAGGATACAGTAGGAGTGACTGCTGGTCAAAAATGTGGGAAACATGTCCAGATTCTGTGGCTTAAACCCAGCAGGTTAATCCAGGAGTCTGGTGACTAAAAATGCCATGGGAAGGCTTTCCTAGTGATGGCCTGTCCCCAGGGAAACGAAGGGTTGTGTTTATTTTATTTATTTACAGATACAGCACGGTAACAGGCCCTTCTGGCCCAAAGTGTTACGACATGCACCCAACCGCGCCAGTTTCCGAGGTTTTGATGCTCTAACTCCCCGGAGTATGAATAGCTGATGCAGCCCCTTTAAAGATTCAGGACAGTCCCACTAATTGGCAATCATGCTTTGGGTGCCAAGAATTGAGTATGTAAACTGAGGTTTGATGTTCAACCGTAAGCTCTACTGGTGAGTTCACCTAATGTTTGATTTGTGCTCAGTTCTCGATCCAGTTTGATACCGTGTCTCTATCCTTGCTTTGGATCCTCCAGCAGTTGGGTCCAAACCATACTCGCCAATGTCTCTCATCACAGTATGATTGAGTCAACATGGCCCCAGTGGGATATTGAAGCCTTTTGTCAGCTGTGGGCAACCACAGTGAGAGATCAGAGCCTGGAGCTACAAGACCTCCAGGTCCCCATGTGCCAACTATTGCCGGGAGGAAGCCAAAGTCACTCAAGAGAGGCTGTTGGTCACTATGGAGCCAATCCATCTTCCAACCCCAGAGAGGGTCGACACTGATCTGGGCTCTTGCTGTGGCTTCCTCATCCACTGCTCGTTAGTGGTTGGACTCCAGCTGTCCCAGTTCCCTTTGGAATGCAGAAAGCTAGTCTTCAGTATCTCTCTTCTGACTGGAAGAGCCCTGGCATTGGAAATGAAAGTCAGAGGTTTGTTCAGCTTTGGAGGATTGATGGCCACCATGAGGAAGGTGTCATTGGGGAGGGTGTCCTTTCACGACATGAGCCCAACCACGCCAGCTTTCTGAGTTTAGAAGCTCTAACATCCTTGTCAATGTTATTTGTTGGGAAGTTGGATTCAGCTGGAAACAGGATGGCTTGTGTAGAGTCACTGGGCTGAAAGCTTCTTTAGCTCAATGAATCATAGTACTGATCTAGCAGGGAAGGAGGCTGTTTGGCCCATCACTGATTGCATATGGTACCAAACCAACAGTCCCATTCCCCCACTTGTTCCCTATTGTCCTGTAACACACCCTCTCTCCAGTGCCTGTCCAAGTACCTTTGAAGGCCCTCTACATCCGATTGTCAGCTGCACCTTGAGTCACCTCCTAATGGAGTCCAGTTTTGGTGTTTAACCTGCCTGATCCTGTCACAATCTGTTGCTCCTCTCTTACCCCTCCTGTACCATGACAGCTCCAGTCTGCCTAATGATATGAACGTGCTGAATGTTTGTACTGATGGGAGGTGTTTTTTGTGTCTATGTGTGTTTACTGCAGTTTCTTCTGTCGGAGTGTGGCAGTTGACCACCAGAAACGCATTGCAATATTCGAGTTGTCTTCTGACACTGAGCTCCATCTACAGGGAACGTCCATCAGCTTTTTACTAGTAAGTTTATCTGTTCCTGCACCATGTGTGTGTCTGTCTGTGTTGGTATTAGTTTATTATTATCAAATATGCCATGATAAGTTTCTGTTTTGCCTGCAGTGCATGCATTGAGATAGTGAAAAAGTCAAAGCTGACTTTATTGTTGTGTGCACAGGTGCAATGACAAATGTACTTGGCAGCACATACTTGCCATGGCACGGGCACGGCCATGGGCAAATGTACTTGCTACTGGCATGTGGCATCAGATAAGCAGCAGTCACAAGAGAAACATAAATAAAAAATTGTATACAATTCTTACAGGAAAATACAATTGGAACAAAGTCGAAAGTGACAAGGTGATCAGAGTGTTGCTAGACTGCCGTGGAACAAGTTTGAGGGGCCAAGAAGCTTAACCTTGTTCCTCTTTCTTGTGTCCTTGTAAGGATATTGAATGTGATCGATATCCTCAAATGATAACACAACTGTGACAATTGATTCACTCAGGTGTTTTGTTTTAAACTAACTTGGTACTGAAAGTTGCTTTTCTTTGTTCCTTTCCACCTCTAGCACCAAGTTTACTTAATACCAGCTACTGAATTCTGTATCGAATACGTGGAACCGAAAGTCCATTGTGTTGCCATTCATGGACCCATCACAAACAGGAGGTAAATGTTGTTTGTTCATTCTTTTTCACGTCATGTGGTCAGGGAAATTCACATATAGTTGTCTCTGCCACTCTATGCACTGTACCATAAAGTTATGCAGCATGAAGATCTGGTCGACACAGTCTCTGTTTCTCCTGACGCAAACTTGCTCTTTCCTCAAACACACTTCAACAGCATCCGTAATCCATTGGGCAGTAACTTTGGCGCGAATCTTGCTGAGTACTGACAAAAGTGTAATTGTTGCAATCACTTAGTGCTCCTTCCCTGGTATTCCTAACAATAACTTCCTTTGTTCAGTGTTTATGTACTTGTTTCCGTTCCCAGATTATAGTAAAACAGTGGTTGCAGGATGGCTGCTGCAGCTTTTGGTTCAGCTTTGAACAGTTTGTGTTCAAATTGTCCTGTCCTCAAGCTTTGCTGTACTTTAAAGGTTTAATTGCAGCATGAAGTCTCTTCTTTCTTGGGTGGATCTGTGTTGACGTCGAGGTCCTCTAGTGCCTCTTGTATGTCAGGTTCTTCATTTGGTGGTGGTCTATTCAGTAATTCACTGAAATACTCTGTCCATTGTGCTTCTTGCTCTTTCTCAGTTGTTAAAAGCAGACGTTCTTATCTTTCACAGGAGCTCTGGATCTGGCCTGGATTTTACCGCTTACCAATTGTATATCACCTCGATTGGCTGCTGCTTCAGCCTCCCCTGTAAGATCTTCCATGTAGACCCCCTTATCCTTTCTTACTAGTCTCTTCACTTTCTTAGTTGCTTCAGTAGATGCTAATTGAAGTTTTACCTTGATTCGTGTTGAGTTTGCATCCAACACTTTCTTCTTAATTATCCCTATTCCTCTAAGGCTGTCCATGTTTCCTGCTGTATCCATTCTTTATTCTCCTTTCCAGCTCAATATCCTAGACAAGCCTTGCTGTTCTCCCATGACTGAGGCAAACCCTTTCCACATTGTGTCAATCCTTCATCAATGTCTTGCAAGGCCTGGAATCTGTTCTTAAGCTGAATGGTGAAGGCAGATCTCACGTTAGCATCTTTGAGCTTTTCAACATCAGAATGTCTTTGTGCATGTGTTCGGGTCACAGGGCTTCTCACCACTACAACAAGGTGGCTGCTGCATCTGCTCCTCTCTTCACCTTTACATCCTGCAAAGATCGTCTTCACACACCATTGATCATTAAATGGTCTTTCTGGTTCTTGTCACGTCCACTGGGTGAGCATCATGTTAGTTTGCGGGTTCTATGGTGTGGAAAGAGGGGCCATCCTATGACCGGACTGTTCATGGCACAGATTTCCACCGGTCTTTCACCATTCCACATCCATGTGTGCCCATGACCCGAGTGAAGTGGGAGTTGTTATTTCCCATTTTAGCATTTAGATCTCCCATGATGATGATTATGTCATAGTGTGATGTTAACTCTACCTCCAATTGCAGCTGTTTGTAAAAAATATTCTTTCTTCAATACTTCTGGTAGGTGGCAGTGCATATAGATGCAGCAGCCTCTCAGGGGCCAACCAAAGCTGCTTTTTTTAGTTAAAAGTGCTTTTTTTATTGTAAGACTCTACCGGACTACAATAGCCATAGATACAGCAGTGAGCTGCTCGTTGTTCAGAGTAGCTGGCTGGGGTGTCATATGAACTGGCTGGCAGTTCAGAGAATGGGAGGCCAGTCCACTGTGCCATGAGGGGGGAGAGGTCATCCGCCAGTCTTCGGGAGGAGAATTGAGCCGCTGGGCCATGGGGGCAGAATTTTGGCCACTGGGCAGTGGGAACAGAGTCAGATTGGGTTAGGAGGAGCTGACCTGGGTGCAGACCGTGCTACTGCCTGTTACTCGAAGGCATCGGGGTGGTGTGCAAAGGTGGCCTTGGACATTTCTTTTGCGATTATAAAACCCCGTTGGATATTAATAGCCACAAATTTGTTTCCCTTGTTTGGTGCTGAGACGGGAGGCGAAGTAGTAGTGTTGCCTCTATTGGAGCGAGGACCAGGCCTCAAGCCGTAGGCTTGTCTGCCGCTCCAGTCCAGGTGAGGAAACAATGGAGGTGGTGTAACGTGGCTGGTGTTAGCCTCTTCTGTCAGTGCTGCCCTCCAGTGCTCAATTGGTGGAATTACAGGCTGGACTGCCGGGAACCATTGATTTGGTCAGGGTGTAGTTGCACGCAAAACGCTACGAAAGGAACACACGGAGGCAGAGAGAGCTGAACCCGGAATGACTTTACTGATTCAAACTTGCACGCTTAAATCTCCCCTCCCATGGGTCCCTGCGACTAGCGGGGCGGAGGTGACGTCAGACCGTCCCCAGAAGGTCCGCCCGAAGCGGGCCACGCGTCTGCCTGCAGTTCCTGATGGCAGTTCGAGTCCCATGTGTGCGGACCCCCACACCACCACCCCCCCAAGAAACGTCCCTTCGGGGGAGTGGAGCCCCCAGTCTGGGTGGCCGGCCTTACCGGCGCGGTATGGGTACCCTCACCTCACCTCAATGTCTAAGTGCGCTGGTTTGAGGCGGTCCACTCTAAAAGTCTCTTCCCGGCCACCCACCTCCATGACACACATGGTTCCGTTGTGCTGGATCACCTTGAAGGGTCCGTCGTACAGCCGCTGTAGAGCTGACCTGTGCATGCCCCTGCGAATAAAAATATACTCACAGTCTCTGAGGACTTTAGGGGTGAAGGATAGCGTGGGACCATGCCTGGAGGTCAGGACCAGTGCCAGGGTCCCTACCTTGTCCTGCAGCCTCGTTAGCACCGCTGCTAGAGTTTCTAGCGAACCTCGGGCCTCGGGTATGAACTCACCTAGGACCATCGGGGGGGTGCCGTAGACCAAATCCGCCAAGGAGGTGCCCAGGTCCTGCTTAGGCCCTGTGTGGATGCCCAGTAGGACCCAGGGAAGCTCATCTGTCCAGTTGGGGCCCCAGATATGCGCCATCAGGGCCGACTTGAGATGCCGGTGGAATCGCTCTACCAAACTGTCGGACTGGGGATGGTACGCTGTGGTGTGATGCAGCTGGGTCCCCAGGAGCTGCGCCAGTGCTGTCCACATACCAGACGTGAACTGCGCCCCTCTGTCAGAGGTGACGTCCGTTGGGAGGCCGAACCTGGCGATCCAGTTTGCAATGAGCGCCCTGGCGCAGGACTCAGTGAACGTGTCTGCGAGTGGTATGGCTTCCGGCCATCTGGTGAACCTGTCTACCATGGTAAAGATATACCTGGTGCCCCGGGAGACTGGCAGGGGGCCGACAACGTCCACGTGGATGTGTTGGAACCTCCTGTGTGTTGGCTTGAACTGCTGGAGGGGAGCCTTCACTTGCCGCTGGACTTTGGCGGTCTGGCAGTGTACGCAGGTCCTGGCCCAGTGTCTGACCTGTTTGTGCAAACAGTGCCAGACGAAACTGTCTGCTACCAGCTTGATAGATGGACGGGTGGGCCAGGTCGTGCAGCCTGTCGAACACCTAGCGCCTTCATGCCGCTGGTACCACGGGTTGGGGTTTGCCGTAGATACGTCATGCAGGAGTCGATCCGCTGCTGGGCTGATGGAGATGTCCTCCAATTGGAGCCCTGAAACGGCGGTGCGGTAAGCCGGGATCTCGGTGTCAGACCGTTGTGCTTCCGTCAGTGCTGCATGGTCTATTCCTGAGGACGATATGCCCACTGAGTGGAGGCAAGGGCGAGACAGTGTGTCGGCGATGACGTTGTTCTTCCCTGCGATGTGGAGGACGTCCGTGGTGAATTCTGAAATAAAGGACAGGTGCCTCTACTGCCAAGCTGACCATGGGTCTGATACCTTGGCCAGTGTGAAGGTGAGGGGCTTGCGGTCCATATACATGGTGATCTCCATTCCCTCGAGGAAGTACCGGAAATGCTGGACAACCAGGTAGAGCGCTAGCAACTCTCTGTCGAAGGTGCTGTACTTCACCTCTGATGGCCGTAGGTGCCGGCTGAAGAAAGCGAGTGGTTGCCACTGGTCCTCGACGAGCTGCTCCAGGACTCCGCCGACTGTCGTGTCTGAATCATCGACTGTGAGTGCCGAGGGTACATCGACTCTCGGGTGCACTAGGAGGGCTGCCTTCGCCTGCTCGAATGCCTCCATGGACTCCGCATCCCATGCCACTTCTTTGGCCTTGCCTGCCATCAGGCTGAACAAGGGTCTCATGATGCGTGCCACCGCCGGCATGAACCGATGATAAAAGTTGACCATCCCTACGAACTCTTGCAGGCCCTAGACCGTGCTGGGCTTGGGGAACTGGCGGATGGCCTGGACCTTGCCCGGTAGGGGAACTGCGCCATGTCGATTGACTCTGTGGCCCAAGAAGTCGATCTCCGTCAGCCCGAACTGGCACTTCACCGGATTGATTGCCAGTCCGTGGTCGCTCAGGCATTGGCAGAGCTGGCGCAAATGTGCCACGTGCTCTTGGTGTGAACTGCTGGCCACCAGGATATCGTCCGAGTAAATGAAAATGAAATCCAGGCCACGTCCCACCGAGTCCATGAGCCTTTGGAAAGTTTGGGCTGCATTCTTGAGGCCGAAAGACATCCTTAGGAATTTGAACAAGCCGAACAGGGTGATGAGGCTTGGGCACATCGGCGGGGTGCACTGGGATCTGGTGGTATCCCCTGACCAGGTCGATTTTGGAGAAGGTGGTCGCTCCGTGCAGGATTGCCGTGAAGTCCTGGATGTGGGGTACCGGGTATCTGTCGGCGGTTGTGGCGTCATTGAGCCTTCTGTAGTCTTCGCAGGGCCTCCATCCTCCTGCGGACTTGGGCACCACGTGCAGCGGGGTACGATTCCCATCTCTTCCATCTCACGGAACCCCTCCTTGGCGAGGTGGAGCTTGTCGGGTGGGAGCCTGTGAGCTCGGGTGGGCAGCGGCGGTCCTTGCGTGGGGATGTGGTGCTGCACGTCGTGCTTGGGGTCGGCCGTGGAGAACTGCGGGGTGACTATGGAGGGGAATTTCGCCAACACCCTGGTGAATCCGTTACCTGAGAGGGTCACGGAATCCAGGTGGAGAGCCGGTAGCTTGGCTTCTCCGAGCTGGAAAGTCTGGAACGTCTCTGCGTGGACCAAACGCCGGCCTTTCAAGTCGACCAGGACGCAGTTGGCTCGTAGGAAGTCTGCCCCTAGTAGTGGCTGTGACACCGCTGCCAACATGAAAGTCCAAGTGAAACGGCTGGACCCGAAATGTAGTGCGATAGTTTGCAGGCCGTACATCCGGACACTGGTGCCATTTGCAGCGGTGAGTTCAGGGCCTGGGACCACGTTACCGGTGTCCATGTTCGAGGGGGGCAGTATGCTGACTTCGGCCCCAGTGTCTACCAGGAAGCACCACCTGGAGTGTTGGTTCCAGAGGTACAGGAGGCTGTCTCGGTGGCCAGCTGTCGTAGCCATTAGCGACGGCTGTCCCCAGCGTTTCCCGGAAAAGCACATGGTGGACGGCAGCAGCGCGTGCCTGAGCCCCATCTTTGGTGATAGAAACACCATTGTTCCGAACTTTTGTCTTTTTCCCCCGTGGGTCTTGGCGGCTTTGGTTGTGGGGCCTGGGCTTTGGGGCATGCGATCGTGGCTAGGCCAATGGAGGCTGCTCCACGTTGCTTGCTCTGCCAAAGGACGTCTGCTTTAGCCGTGACCCTGCGTGGGTCGCTGAAATCCTCACTCGCGAGGAGGCAGCGAATGTACTCTGGCATTTGCTCGAGGAACAACTGATCAAATAAAAGGCACGGCTTATGGCCGTCCATGAGCGCCAGCGTATCATGCATGAGCTCGGATGGCGTGCGGTCGCCCAGGCCGTCCATGTGTAGGAGCCGCGCGGCCCGTTCGCAGCGGGAGAGTCCGAAAGTATGGATCAGGAGTGCCACCAAACCCTACAACAAGGTTGTGGTCCTCTTTGAGGTGGGTTGAGTGAAAAGCCAATGAAATGGCATCATGTTGACCTGTTGTAATAGTAAGCAAATTGGAGCAGATCCAAGTCGCTTCCCAGGCAGGAATTGATGCATTTCATCGTCAACCTCTCAAGGCACTTAATCAAGTGCATGTAAGTGCTACTGGATGATAGTTCTTGTGGCAGGTTACCACATTCTTCTTAGGCACTGGTATATAATTGCCGACTGTTTGAGGCAGGTAGGTACTTCAGACTGCGGAAGTGAGATCTTAAAGACCTCAGTGAACACTCCAGCCAGTTGTTCAGCACAGGTTTTTAGTATTCGACCAGGTACCTCCACGGCGGGGGCGGGGGGGTTGCTTTCCTGAGGATCCCCCTCCTGAAAGATGCTCTCATGGCCTCAGAGACTGATAGTTAGGGATCTGTGGAAGTTCATGAAGATTCCTCCATGTTTTGGTGGTCAAAGCAAGCATAAAAGGCATTGAGCTCATCTGGGAGTAAAGCTTTGTTGTCACCTATGTTGTTTGGATTCACTTTGTAGGAGATGATGGCATTCAAGCCCAGCCACAGATGTGGGGCATCCTTCAGTGAATCCATTTTGGTCTGGAATTGTCATTTGGCACATGAGATGGCCATCATACCTGGAACTCTATTATTTTAATTGGTCATCAGATCAGTCCTCAGCAGATTGCAGATCATATGGTTCATTCAGGGCTTCTGGTTGGGGAAGACTCTAAATGATTTTGTGGGGTCACTCTCATCTACTACTATCGTTAAGTCTGTGACAACCAATGTGCATTTGTTACGAATCTCTGATGAGTCCTTGAACATGCTTCAGTTCACTGACTCAAAAGCAATCCCATAGCCGGATTGTGGCTTTAGAGAGAGTGCAGAAGTTCACCAGGTTGCTGCCTGTGTGAGAGGGTATATGTGAGTTATGCGGAAAAGTAGGACAAACGGGTTGTTTTCTCTGGAGTAATGGAGGCTGAGGGGAAACTTGATAGTTTATAAGATTTTGAGAGGTTAAGATAGAATAAAGAGCCTGAATATTTCTCCCAAATAGAAATGTCAAAAACTAGAGAATACATGTTTAAGGTGAGAGAGAAGAAATGTAAGGGGCAAGTATTTTTTACACAGAGAGTGCTGGGACCTGGAATAGGGTGCCAGAGGTGGTGGTGAACGCAGATATGAATATCATTGGCTGCAATCTATCTTCACTACAGGACTAGTATGTATTCAAGACAAATTATGTGTAGACAATACCCACTCAGCAAACTGCTTTTACCAAAAGCTCCCTTCTGGAAATTAGTATAGGGCTATTAAAACAAAAATTTCATGCCCTCCCCAGGCAGTTAATCTGATCAAGCGTTCTAGTTAACCACCCCATCACACTCTCTCACTCTCTCTATTATCTAGTTAACCACCCCATCACACTCTCTCACTCTCTCTATTATCTAGTTAACCACCCCCATCACACTCTCTCACTCTCTCTATTATCTAGTTAACCACCCCATCACACTCTCTCACTCTCTCTATTATCTAGTTAACCACCCCCATCACACTCTCTCACTCTCTCTATTATCTAGTTAACCACCCCATCACACTCTCTCACTCTCTCTATTATCTAGTTAACCACCCCCATCACACTCTCTCACTCTCTCTATTATCTAGTTAACCACCCCATCACACTCTCTCACTCTCTCTATTATCTAGTTAACCACCCCCATCACACTCTCTCACTCTCTCTATTATCTAGTTAACCACCCCCATCACACTCTCTCACTCTCTCTATTATCTAGTTAACCACCCCCATCACACTCTCTCACTCTCTCTATTATCTAGTTAACCACCCCCATCACACTCTCTCACTCTCTCTATTATCCATTGTCACTGCACTGAAACCACTTTTGAAACTGCACTTTACTTTATAAGTACATTCTGGTGTTAATGCATTTATGCACATTTTATTCCATATCTGTTAGTTATCCTCAAAGTTTTTTTTTATATAATTCTTTATTCTTAGAATTATTGAATGTAGTTTTTTTTAAGTTGCACATCATCTCAATGCACTGCAACAAATTCCTAACGCATATAAATGTACATGGTGGGTGAGGTTGATCCTTGATAGTGGTGTTCTAGACAGGCACATGGATCATGTTCAGGCAGAATGGTGTAGTTTAATTGGTATCGTGTTCAGCTGAAGGGCCTGTTCCTGTGCTGTGTTCTAGTTGGAGTTGAGGAATGAGTGATGAATTATGACGTTGCTCTTCTCAGTGAGATATTTTTCTACATCCAGTCTGACTTTCATGAGCTGAAAGAGGATACAGATTTAATCAGAATTTACTGAAAAAGATTGGATTAATTTTGATAATATACTTGAATCCAGAACTAATGCGGGTTGAGATAGGTCTGATTGGAGGGCACTTTAAAAGAGAGGGTACTGATGGAATGGGCTAAGTGGCCTTGTGCATGGATGATTCCTGGAGAATAAGTGTTGATGCTATCCCTTGCTCCCTTGAGAGGGTATCATTGATTCACACAGCACAGAAACAAGCCCTATGGCCCAACAGTCCATATCAACCAAAATGCCCCACCCAAGCTGTATCTATTTCCATAACCTTCTGAACCTTTCCAATCCATTAAACTGTTCAATTGTCCTTTAAAGTTTGTTACTGAACCTGCCTCAACCACTTCCTCTGTTCCACACAGGTACCAACCTTTGTGAATTTGGCTGTGTGAATAATGAGCAGGAATTGTGGGGCTCAGGAGATGTCACCTTGCAGAGAATCCATTCTCTACCTGCAGCACACTGTAGAGCACGTTAGATCCATTAAAGATTCAGCTCTTGCTAACCACAGGACATTGAGATGGTGGGACAGGATGCCACTGAAGGCCACAGGAGCTGTGGTGTTAGTCTTGGTCCTAATAAGCATTGCCCGGTGCTGCTACCTTACATTTGTTAGCTCCAGTCTGCCTGTTGTCTATATGCACACCACTGTACATTTTTGAATTTAAGTGATTAATACACTACTGAAAATGTGCATTAATCTCTATCCGTCTAATTTCCAAATAAATTCCCAATCTTGTTCAAACTTGGCAAGTTCTCCTGAACTTGGAACAAATTCCAAGTGTGGGTGTGTTTTGGAATAGAGGCAGACTCTACAAAGATTCATTTCAATACACAGCTGATTTGTAGTTGATTTGTAAAAAAACTTGTTTCTTCAAGCCAAGCAAAGACCAGTTGTCACGCAAAAGGGGCCTCGTCATTCTTACCACCTGTCATAAGGTCAAATTCAGAAATAGATTTATTATCACTGACATATGATGTGAAAATTATTGTTTTGTGGCAGTAGTATTATGCAAGAAAATTACGATAAATTACAAAAGAAATTTAATGATAGTGCAAAAATAAAAGAAATGATGAGGTTGTGTTACGGATTCACGGACCATTCGGAATTCGGATGGCGGAAGGGGAGAAGCTGTTCCTAAATCATTGAGTGTAGCTCTTCAGGCTCCTGTACCTGGTCTCTGATGGTGGTAATGAACAGAGAGCATGTCCCAGATGGCAAAGGTCCTTAGGGCTGGATGCTCTCTAAAAGATGTCATTGATGGTGTGGAGAGCTGCCTGAGTGTACAAATCTCTGCAGCCTCTTGTGGTCCTGTATACTGGATCATCCACACCACCATATCAGGCTGTGCTGGAGCTAGTCAGAATGCTCTCCACCATACATTGTAGAAATGTGCAACAGTCTTTGATTACGTATCATCTTCTCAAACTCCTGACAAAGCAGAGCCACTAACATGCCTTCTTCAGGATTGCACACATAGAGATACAGTACAATACAGAAAGAAATCCTTTGACCTACGAGACCACACTGCCCATTTACAGTAATCTTACTCTAATACAATTGTACTTCTCCCGAAATTCCCAGCAATCCCTCTGGATTGGTTGGTCAGGGGAAGAAGATGGGAGAATGGGTTTGAAAAAAAAATCAACTATGGTCAAATGGTAGAGAGACTTAATGAGCTGAATGGCAAAATTCTATTCCTATATCTAATAACATAGAAACTTAGAAAACCCACAGCACAATATAGGCCCTTCAGTACACACTGCTGTTCCAAACATGTACTTACTTAGAAATTACCTAAGGTTGTCCACAGCCCTCTATTTTCTAAGCTCCATGTACCTATCCAGGAATCTCTTAAAAGAGCCTATTGTATCCTTTTCCACCACCGTCACCGGCAGCCCATTCCACACATTCACCACTCTCTGCATAAAAAAAACTTGACCCTGACATCTCCTCTGTACTTACTTCCAAGCTTAAAACTGTGCCCTCTCATGCTCGCCACTTCAGCCCTGGGAAAAAGCCTCTGACTATCCACACAATCAATGCCTTACTCTACCATTCTGTTAGACAGCTGAGGTACCTTACAGTGGACAAATAGTGTGGCTCTGCTTTACTTTGGTCAAAATCTGCAGGCTCCTATTCAGGAAAGGATTATCAGGAAAGGTGAGGGAACGTCAGCAACTAAGACTGTTCTCCTTAGAACAGAAGAGTTTAGGAGAATATTTCATACAGGGAGTGGTTACACGCCAAGTGGCATGGTGACTGAGAGTACAAGACTCCTCCCCAGACAGGATGCCAGTCTATCGCGAGGTTAACCCCCAGCATTTTGTCAGTACCCATTTTCAGCTGGGTGGACTGGAGCAATGTGTGGTTCAGTGCCTTGCTCAAGGACACAACATGCTGCCTTGGCTGTGGCTTGAACTCACAACCTTCAGATCACGAGTCCAACACCTCAACCACTTGACCGTGCACCACACTCCGAAGCAATGGATGAGTGTTAGTGGAGGGGAACTGGTTGGATCTTTGTTGCAGATAGAAGCAAAGGGCTTTAAGACTTTTCTGATGAGAATTAAGATATATAAAAATGGAACCATGGTGAAGATTGGGCCAAAGAATCAGAAGTGTCAAAGGAGTGAGTTGTTCCTGATACAGAGGGGAAGAGACTTGACTAAGGGAGACGGGATAAAGTCATGGTACAGTATTTGGAGATCTTTGTTGTGACAACAACAGGTAGAAACAATATCTCTCCAGGGCATCCTGTAGGTGGATCTTGAATAAGAGACAAAGGAGGGAGGTGCTTTGCAGTCTCTCGTGTCTCCAAGAGTTCTGGACTCTGGATTTGGGTTTGAAATATCAGTCAGAAGCTGGAAGATTTTAGTTTGCAAAAGAAGGCATGAAGCTATTGGATTTTATAACAACCAATCTAGTTCCTTCAGAGGTGCAAGACACACAAAATCCTGAGGAACTCAGGAAAGTCAGGCTGGAGGGGAATGAAAAATTGCCTGTTTATGTTTCCTCATTTGCTCGGTTCCTCAAGATTTCCAGCATTTGCAGAATCTCTTGTGCCTTCAGAGGAGGAAGCTGTTGTCCTCACCTATTCTGATCTATATGTGATTCTAGACCCACTCCAGGTGCCATATTCTCTGATTCCTCACAACAGGAATCCATTTGCCTACAATGTAGATGTTGGCTCTCAAAGCCTGGCCATTACCCAGCTAAATCTCCACAATTCTACCACTATCCTACAAACTAGGAACAATTTACAGTGGCCAATTAACCCATCTACCCACACAACTCTCAGATGTGGAGCACTGAGGTCAGGATCGAACGTAGGTCTTTGGACCTGTGAGGCAGTAGCTCTACCCTCTGTGCTACTGTGACACTTTGTAGTTGAATCTTAATTACCTCTTCAGATCAGCAACAATTAGAGTTGGACAGGAATTGCCAGAAGTGTTCATATCCTGTGAGCAATTGCATTTGAAAGGGTTTTTAAGGAATATGTCAGTACAATCTATTTCCAGTAGGACAAATGTTACTCTGATCCAACAACTAACTACATAAACCTGCCAATTAATCTACAAAATACACAAGTTTACTTTTGGCATCGATTTAAAAACAACCTTTAAGTAAACGGTGGTTGTAATGTTTTCACTTAATGCTGAGATTGCATTCCTGTGAAAGGGAAACAGAAGTGTGATTGTAATAGGCATTTGTGCATCGATTTCAGATAGCGTCCATAGAATAGCCTTATTTATTCAAATTACTCAGATATAAATGACTTGCATTGTAAGGCAGATGAATGAAAGAAATAATCACAGGGCAAGACTGATTAAATCAAGAAGCACTGAGACACAGAGGCCTGGCAGACTCCAGTCTGTGAAAACTCCCTGTGCACCACATTGATGTTGCTCTCTCACAGACAAATCCCATGGGGAGGGCCATTTGGCCCATCATGCTTGTCCTAGCTCCTCAAGAACCCCCCTCTTACATCTCCCTCTGCAGCTCTTTCACTAAGCCCTGCAATTTTCTACCCTTCCAAATATTTATTTTCCCTTGAGAGATTCCTCGTAAATCTGCTTCCACTACTGCGGTTTAAATGAGCTTGGGTGCTTTCGGCTTTTTTCTCAATGGGTGGCAATCAGCGCAAGAGATTGTTGGTGCGAGGTTTAACAAGAGTTCAGCTGCTTCCAACATTCTTGGTTGACAGTTATCGGTGTGGGGCCAATCAAAAGAAAGGAGGAGTAAGTGGAGTGGCCATTTTGGAATGGGACGTCGTTAGAGTGGTCTGGTTTTGGCTCAACAGGCTTAGGCAAGAACTAGCTTGGGCAAACACAGGCACGGGTTCTAAGTAAGTGAGTAAGAAAGTTTCTAGTAAGTATTTTTCTGCTAGTATATAGCTAGTACACTGAGAATGGATCTGGAGGAAGTGGTACGTTCCTTGTGTGAGATGTGGAAAATCCAGTCTCCCTGATAACTACTTCTACAAAATTAACTACACCTCCAGTCTCCCTGATAGCTACATCTACATGAAGTGCATTGAGCTACAGCTTGTTGGAGACCGTGTTCAGGAACAGGAGCTGTAGCTCAGTGACCTTTGGCTCATATGGGAAAATAATGAGGTGATAGGTAGGCACTCCTCAGATGCAGAAGGCAGGTCTCTGACAGTGCAGAGTGTCCATGTGGCATTCTTCATTAATAAGTACACCGCTTTGGGTAATGCTGGGCAGGAACCTACCAGGAGAAGCCACAGTGACCAGGTGTCTGGCTCTGTGTATCAGAAGGGAAGGGAGGAGAAGAATAGTGCAGTAGTGATGGGGGTGGAGGTGTTCCACAATTAGAGGAGCAAAGGCAGATTCTGTGAACGTGACAGAGACAGCCAGATGGTATCTTGCCTCCAGGTGCCAGGGTCAGGTCTACAGCATTCTCAAGGGGAGTGTGAGCAGCCAGAAGTCTTGGTACATGCCAGCAGCAATGACATGGGTAGAACAGGCAAAGAGACCCTAAAGAGAGATTTTAGGGAGTTAAGTAGGAAGCTGAAAAGCAGGACTGCCAGATTTGCTGACTGTGCCATGAGCCAGTTTGGGTAAGAACAGGAATATTTGGCAGACAAATGTGTGCCTGAGGAACTGATGCAGAGGACAGGGTGTCTGATTTCTGGATCATTGGGATCTCTTCTGGGGAAGGTATGACCTGTACAAAAAGGATGGTTACATCTAAACCTGAAGACCAATATCCTTATGGGCCAGTTTGCTAGAGCTGTTGGGCAGGGGGATGGGAACCAGAGTGATAGGGCTGGGGATGGGATAGTTGGTTTACAAGTAGATGCAGTGTGTAGTGAAACCATGCAGAAGGACAGGCAGATGAAAGGCCAAAATTGCAGTCAGTGGGATGAGTTAAAGTGTAACAAAAAACCAAAACCAAAAAGAGTGATGAATATAGAACTGAAGGTGTTACATTTTGAGTATACAGAATAAAGTGGATGATCTTGTAGTGCAGTTAGAGATCGGCAGCTATGATGTTGTGGGCATCCCTGAGTGGTGGCTGAAAAAAGATCATAGTTGGGAGCTTAACATTTAAGGGTACACATTATATTGAAAGGACAGGCAGGTAGGCAGGGGGTGGGGGGGCTCTATTAGTAAAAAATGAAATTAAATCCTTAGATAGAAGTGATATAGGATTGGATATGTAGAATTCTTGTGGATAGAATTATGAAACTGCAAGGGTTTCATTTACAGAGAGTGATATACAGGTCTCCAAACAATAGCTTGAATTGTGGGCTACAAATTACAATGGGAGATAGAAAAGGCAAGTAAAAAGGGCAATGTTGCGATAATCATGAGAAATTACAATATTCAGGTAGATTGGGAAAAATGGGTTGTTGCAGGATCCCAACAGAGGAATGTTGTAGAATGCCTATGTTATGGCTTTTCTGAGCAGCTTATGGTTGAGAGCACCACAGGAACTGCAACTCTGAACTGGGTCTTATGGAATGACCCAGATTTGATTACAGAGCTTAAGCTAAAGGAACCCTTAGAAAACAGCAATCATAGTATTCACCCTGCGGCTTGAGATGAATAGCTAAAATCGGATGTATCAATATTTCAGTGGGGTAGAGGAAATCACAAAGACCTGAGAAAATTGTCCAAATTTAATTGGAAGGGGACATTAGCAAGGATGATGGCAGAACAGTAATGGCTGGTGTTTTGGGGCACAGGAAAGGTACATCCCAAAGATGGAGAAGTATTCCAAAGGGAGGATGAGGCTACCGTGGCTGACAAGGGGTCAAAGACAGTATAACAGCAAAAGAAAGTGGTTATAATAGAGCAAAAATTAGTGGGAAGTTAGAGGATTGGGAAGCTTTTGAAAACCAACAGAAGGCAACTAAAAAGTCATAAAGAGAGAAAAGATGAAATATGAAAGTAAGTTAGCCAATAATGTAAAAGAAAGTTTTTGCAAATCTACAAGAAGTGAAAGAGAGGTGAGAGTGATATTGGACCACTGAAAAATAACACTGGAGAGGTAGTAATGGGGGACAAAGAAAGGGTGAAGGAACTTAGTAAGTAACTTGCATCAGTCTTCACTGTAGAAAACACTGGCTGAGTTCCAAGAATGCAAGCATGTCAGGGGGCACAAGTGAGTTCCAATGCCATTTATTAAGTGTGGGAAGCAGAAGAAAGGAAACTAACCTGACTTCAGTGATTGGAAAGATGTTGGAGTCTATTATCAAGGATGTGATTTTGTGGTATTTGGTGGCAAATAATGAAATAGGCCAAAATCAGCATGGTTTTCTAAGGGGGAAATCTTGCTGACAAATCTATTGGAATTCTTTGAGGAAATAACAAACAGTACAGAGAAAGGATAGTCAGTGGATGTTGTATATTTGGATTTTCAGAAAGCCTTTGACAAGGTGCACACGTGAGACTGTTTAACAAAATAAGAGCCTGTGATATTGCAAGGAAAATATTAGCAGAAGTAGAAGATTGGCTGACTGGCAGAGTAGCTGACGGTGTGCTGCGGGTGTTGGTGTGGGACTGCTTCTTTTCACATTGTATGTCATTGATTTTGATGAAGGAATTGATGGCTTTGTGGACAATATGAAGATAGGTGGAAGGGCAGGTAGTGTTGAGGAAGCAGGGTGTCTGCAGAAGGACTTGGACAGATTAGGGCAATGGGCAATGAAGTGGCAGATGGAATATAGTGGAATATATGGAGGGCTATTTTCTCGATGCAGGTTGATGGGAGTAGGCAATTTAAGTAGTTCGGCATTGACTAGATGGGCCAAAGAGCCTGTTTCTCTGCTGTACTTTTCTATGACTCTAGGGAAGCACATGCTCATGTGCTTTGGCTGAAGGAGTAATGGCGTGAGCTATTTTGTAAATGAGGAGAAAATTCAAAACTCAGAGGTGCAAAGGAACTTGGAAGTCATCGTGCAGGATTCCCTAAAGGGTAGCTTGTAGGTTGAGTGAGTGGTAAGGAAAGCAATTGCAATTATTTAGAATACAAAAGCAAGGATGTAATACCGAAGCTTTATAAGACACAGGTCAATCCAAGTCATTGGGTATATTTAAGGTGGAAATTGATATGTTCTTGATTAATCAGGGCATCAAGATTACAGGGAGAAGGCAGGAGAATGGACTTAAGAGGGATAATGAGCCAGCCATGATGGCATGGTGGAGCAGACTTGATAAGCCCAGTAGTCTAACTCAGCTCCTAGGGCTTATGGTCTTATGGTTCTTTTGCTAAGTATCTTTGGTAATGTCCTTGATAGGCAAATCTTCCTGCCTATTTTGAACACGGACTTGTACAGCATTGTATAAAAGTATAGTTAATGACAGGATCTTTAATGACAATGATGTTCAGAGGGGTTATGATGTGAATGAAATTGGCAAAACAAGTAGATGGGTAGCAAAGAAAATGGGCGGTGTGCTTACTCTCAGCGGTCAGGGTATTGAGGAGAGTCAGAAAGTCATGTTGAGGGCACAGAGCGACCACTCCCCGCTGAACATCGACGGCTCCTCGGTAGAGATCGTAAAGAGCACCAAATTTCTTGGTGTTCACCTGACGGAGAATCTCACCTGGTCCCTCAACACCAGCTCCATAGCAAAGAAAGCCCAGCAGCATCTCTACTTTTTGCGAAGGCTGAGGAAAGTCCATCTCCCATTCCTCATCCTCATCACATTCTACAGGGGTTGTATTGAGAGCATCCTGAGCAACTGCATCACTGCCTGGTTCGGAAATTGTACCACCCCGGATCGCAAGACCCTGCAGCGGATAGTGAGGTCAGCTGAGAAGATCATCGGGGTTTCTCTTCCCGCCGTTATGGACAATTACACTACACGCTGCATCCGCAAAGGAAACAGCATTATGAAGGACCCCATGCACCCCTTATACAATCTCTTCTCCCTCCTGACGTCTGGGAAAAGGCTCCAAAGCATTCAGGCTCTCACGGCCAGACTATATAACGGTTTCTTCCCCCAAGCTATCAGACTCCTCAATACCCAGAGCCTGGACTGACACCTTGCCCTACTGTCCTGTTCATTATTTATTGTAATGTCTGCACTGTTTTTGTGCACTTTATGCAGTCCAGTGTAGGTCTGTAGTATAGCTTTCTCTGTGTTTTTTTTATTACATAGTTCAATCTAGTTTTTTATACTGTGTCATGTAACACCATGGTCCTGAAAAACGTTGTCTCATTTTTATTATGCACTGTACCAGCAGTTATGGTCGAAATGACAATAAAAGTTGACTTGACTTGACTTGATGCCTAATAGATTATAAAATTTTGAGGGGGACAAGTAGTGTTAAAATATTTTTCAGTAGAAATGTAAGTACTAAAGGAAATGCATTTACTGTGAAAGGTGGAAAGTTTAAAAGAAATGTGCAGGGTAAGTTTTTTTTTTACGCTGAGAGTGATGGGTGCCTGGAACATGTTGTCTAGAGAGCTGGTGGAAGTAGATGCAACAGTGGTGTTTAACAGGCTGTTGGACAGACATGAATATGGAGGGAATGGAATGATAGGGATCATGTACAGGCAGAAGAGATTTACTTTAAATCAGCATCATATTCAGGGCAGACATGATGGGCTGAATGGCCTATATCTCTACTATACTGTTCAATGTTCAATAACAATTTTCCATATACTGTAATGTTATTTTTATAAACAATAACATCTTTATTTTTCAATTCTCAACAGCTCATGTGTTGCATCCAAATATGAAACACCACTGTCCGCTGTGAGATTGGGGAAAGGGGAGCTTTCAACAGCCAGTGATCATTTCCAACCCTACTCTTCCAACGATCTACAGATCCTGTCCCAGCACCCTCCCACCATGGTGGAACCCGGAGACATTATTTTGCTGAAATCGCCTGAGGTAATCAACAGTTTTGACATTGTCCTTAGTTTTGTGTTCACCTGAAGTACTTATTAATTGACTTTCATCCCAACAATGGTGTGACCAATTATTAGAGACACATTGTAGAAAGATCCCTATCCGGACATGACAAATGCTCTGCTCAAGCTGCAAGAAATTGCCAAAGATTATAAATGCATTCCAGTTGTGGGTTCATTGAGTGTGGAAACAGTCCCTTCCACCCTATTGTTCCATGCTGACAGCATTGCCCTGTATGCTAGTCCCATCTGTAGGTGTTTGGCCTACAGCACTCTAGGCATCTCCAGACCATGAACATAACTCGATTTCTTCCAAATATTGCTCATGTACCCACCTCAACCACAGTTTCTGGCAGCTCATTCCAAATATGTGCCACCCTTTGTGTAAAGAAGCTGCCCAATGTTCCTTTTAAATCATCCATGTCTGAACTTAAACCTATGCCCTCTCGTTTTTATCACCTTTCTGGGGAAAATCTATGTGCTTTAACCTTGTCTATGCCCCTCATGACCTTATAAACCTCTATCAGATCACCCCTCAATCCAGGAAATGAAGTTCTACTCTATGCAATCTCCCCTTGTAACTCAGGTTCCCAAGTCCAGACAACAATCTGTAAACCTTTTGGGCTCTCTTTCTAGCTTAATATCTTTCTCATAGCAGGGTAACCAAAACTGTACACGATACTCCAAATGCAGTCTCATTAATGTCATATAACTTCCCAGCTGCTATGCACAGTGCCTCCCGTTAGGCACAAGACACAAATGTTTGAAAACATGTGCCACTCAGCTCAAGGACAACTTCTGTCCTGCTGGTATACAACCTTGAGACGATCTCCTGTATGATAAAGATGAACTCTTGATCTCTCAATCTACTTTGGTGTGACCCTTCACTTTATAGACTAGCTGTCTATTCCATATTTATTTAATGGACCAGCTCTATAACCCAAGTGGCAAAGGTGGGATTGAACTTCCGTCTCTTCAGCTGTGGATCAGGCTAACCCAACTAATCCACCAATGCCCAAACAGGGAAGCATTAACACAAGGCAATGAAAGAGAAATTTATGGTGCTTCAGGAACTAAAACACAAGATGTTTTTATATAAAAATGTTTTCTTCATTCCACAGAATCAGATCACCTTTAACACCAGAGTGCTAAACGCAGGCAAATATGTGGTCCTCGTACATTTTTATCAGCCTTTGTATGCCGCATTCCCAGTGAAGGTGACGGTGGATGGAACTGGCCCCTACAGTGGTGAGTTAGACATTAGCAGACCGTGCTGTTGTACAAACTGCTCTGAAGTGCTCACCTCAGGAAGGAGAGATCATCCAATATGTGCAGAATAGAAAGGAGGGATTGACTGGTCAGTTATGAGCATGGTGGTCTTGTTGTGTCTGTGTGTGAAAAGTAAGGGGAGATCTGATGGAGGTGTTCAAGGTGATGAAAAAATTCAGCAGGATAGATGGAGAGAAGCAGGTTGTTCTAGTTGAGGTAAAGAGAAAGGAGAGCCAAACAACTGGAAGTGAATTGGTTTATTATTGTCATCTGTACAGGAGAAACTTTGCTTTGCATGTCATCCACAAAGGCCACTTCATAACATCATACATCAATGAAAAACAATAACTGAATGCAGAATCAAGTATTACTGTTACTGAGAAAGTGCAGTTCAGGCAGATAATAAGGTGCAACTAGGTAGGTTGTGAGGCTAAGAGTCCATTTTATCATACTAGGAGATCACTCAATATGGTGGGATAGAAGCTTCAGTTGAGCCTGGTGGTATCCTTTTGCATCTTCCTCCCAATAGGGGCAAAGGGGTGTGAGGAGAGGAAGAGAGAATATCCGGGTAGGTGGGCTCTTTGATTGGGTTGGCTTTTTCATGGAGTCAATGAGATGTGTAGACAGAGTACATAGAGGGAATCATGAGTTCCTCATTTTGTGTGTATTGCTCTGGATTTCCAGCATCTGAAGAATCTTGTGTTTATGAGTCCATAGAGGAGAGGGTGGTTTCCATGATGTGCTGAACTGTGTCCATAACTCTCTGCAGTTTCTTGTATTCCTGGGCAGAGCAGTTGCCATACCAATCAGGATAAAATGCTTCCTATGGTGCATCGATAAAAATTGATGTGGGTCAATGGGGACGTGCTGACGTGGAAGAGTCCTCCCATCATACATATGGCAGTGGCAACACGGATCTGAGGGTTTTATTGAAAGTATGAGAAATTGCATTGCTGAATTTTTATTAGAGGTAGACTTTAGGAGAGGATGGAATGAGGGCGGGGGAATGGAATTATGATGCAGAATGATGGAACAAGACTGGATTTTCTTTTGGTAGAAAATTCCCTCAAAAACCATGCGTTTATTTCCTTTCTAGGATCCTTCAGCGCTTCCTTCTGCCCACATGCCTTTGGGTGTCGCACCCAGGTCATAACAGGAAAGAGAATAGAGTTTGATTTAAGGAATCAAGAAGTGTCCCTGACCCTCACTGTTCCCAAGGACAAGGCACTTTGGGTGGTAAGTTCTGGGCTGACACCAATGGTGCTTTTAAGCTGCAATTCCCTTGCTACAATGGTGACTGAGTTTCAACAGCAAATCAAAAAATATCCTGGGAACAAACTGCACAGTGAATCAGAGTCTGCAATGGGAGGTGAGGAATCAGAATCAGGTTTAATATCACTGGCATATGTCATGAAATATGTTGTTTTACGGAAGCAGTACAGTGCATTACAAAAAAGCTATAAATTACAATAAGATATATAAAAATATAAATTAAATAAGTAATGCAGAAGGAGAGACAATAAGTATTGAGGTAGTGTTCATGGGCTCATTTTCCATTCAGAAATCTGATGGCTGAGGGCAAGACACTGCTCCTAAAATGTTGAGTTGTGTCTTCATGCTCCTGTACCTCCTCCTTAATGGTAACAATGAGGCAAGGACATGTCCTGAGTGATGGGGCTCCTTAGTGATAGATGCCACTTTTTTGAGGCATCGACTTTTGCAGGTGTCCATGATACTGGGAGGCTTATGTCCCTGATGGAGTTAACTGAGTTTGCAACCTTCTGCAACTTTTTCTGATCCTGTGCAGTGGCCCCTGCATACCAGATGGTGATGCAACCAGTTAGACCGCTCTCCGTGGTACATCTGTAGAAATTTGCTCGTACCTTTGGTGGCATACAAAATCTCCTCAAGCTCCTGCTGAAATATAGCCACTGATGTCCCTTCTCGTAAGTGCATCAGTATGTGGGACCAGGATAGATCCACAGAGATATTGACACCCGGGAACTTGCAACTGCTCGCTCGTTCTACAGCTGATCCCTTGATGAGGACTGGTGTGTGTTCTCTCAAGTTTTCTTTTCTAAAGTTCACAATCGATTCCTTGGTCTTACAACATTGAGTGTAGGGTTTTTTGTTGCAACATCACTCAACCAGCTGATCTAACTCACTCCTGTACACCTCCTCATCGCCATCTGAGATTCTGTCAACAATAGTTGTGTTATCAGCAAATTTATAGATGGTGTTTGAAATGTGCTTGGCCACACAGTTATGGGTGTAGGGAGAGCAGAGCACTGGGCTCATACACATCCTTGAGGTGCGTCGCTGTTAGTTGTCAGCGAAGAAATTTTATTTTTGTTTGGCTCTGACTGTGTTCTCCTGATGAGGAAGGCAAGGATCCAGTTGCAGAGGGAGGTACAGAGGCCCAGGTTTTGGTGCTTGTTGATTAGAACTGAGGGTGCGATTATGTTGACTGCTGAACAGTAATCAGTAAATAGCAGCCTGGTTTGGGTATTACTATTGTCCAGGTGATCCAAGGCCAAGTGAGACTGTATCCGCTGTGGCCTATTGTAGCGGTAGGCAAACTGCAGCCAGTCCAGGTCCTAACACAGACAGGAGTTAATTCTAGCTATGACCAACCTTTCAAAGCACTTTATCACAGTATTGAATTGAATTGAGGAGCAGTGGATTTTTTTAAACGTCTTAAAACATCGTTAATTACCAAAGTAGCCATGGCTGTGACTGTGGATTTCAGCTGTAGTGGTCCCAAATGGGAATATTTGATGATTCCCTTTGGAGCTGCACACAGACTCACTGCTTTCTAGCACAAAAATGGATGAAAATATGATGGTGAAGGAGAAGAAAATGTTCCTAAGCTGTTGAGTGTGTGTTTACAGGCTCCTTTACCTCCCCCTGATTCACAGTAATAAGAAGCAGACATGTCCTAGGTGGTGAGGATCCTTAATGATGGAGGTATAGGGAGATTTAAGGATAATTATGTTCTCACAAAGGGCGGGACGCGTCAAAAATATATCAACCATAACTATCTCTGTAACTGTAATGCTATATTCTGCATTCTATTTTCCTTTTACTAACTTGATGTACTTGTGTATGGAATGATCAGTCTGGATTTTTCATCAGTAGAATGGAGATTAGTGCCCTTTTTGAAATTTCAACTTGACATTTTACCTTTTCCTCTCCCTGTGCAGCCCATTTGTTTTAATCTGCTCGACATGTTTTTTTGTACATGTCATTGGTGCATTTTCTGCAAGTTTTGCCTTTAAACCTGCATCGGTCTGGTGTTTGTGAGACCCTGTCACAATGGTAACACAATTTAAACCTGCATCGGTCCAGTGTTTGTGAGCCCCTGTCACAATGGTAACACAATTTAAACCTGCATCGGTCTGGTGTTTGTGAGACCCCATCACAATGGTAACACAATTTCTTTTTTCTTTCTAAATCTTTTTATTATTATTAGTAATATGGACAGAATACAAATGATATATTGATAAAGAAATTACAGACATACAAATTCCATTACATATGAAAAAAAACATACACAATAGTTACAATATAAATGAGTTTACCAAGACATAAGCCATACAATATATGTATGAACATGGTAAGTCTAAATATTTCATAATATATGATATAAAAAAAACAGAAAAAAGAAAGAAAAAAAAATATATATATAATGCAAAACTAGCGAATCTACTAATCTAATAACTAATATAGAAGAAAAAAGAAGCAAAAAAAAAGAAAGAGAGAAAAAAAGGGGGCTGTTTATAATATCTCACAAGAATAAATATTCATCAATGCCGTCACTTCCGGTCCTCTCAACATACATAAGCTAAAAGCTGGGAAATCAAATGAACTTGGAACAGGGTCATATTACATCATATGAAAATGTTGAATAAATGGTCTCCATAACTTTTCAAATTTAATAGAGGTCTCAAAAACACCACTTCTAAATTTTTTCTAAATTTAAACATAACATAGTTTGAGAGAACCAATTAAATACAGTGGGAGTTAACACAATTTAAACCTGCATCGGTCCAGTGTTTGTGAGCCCCTGTCACAATGGTAACACAATTTAAACCTGCATTGGTCTGGTGTTTGTGAGACCCCATCACAATGGTAACACAATTTAAACCTGCATCGGTCCAGTGTTTGTGAGCCCCTGTCACAATGGTAACACAATTTAAACCTGCGTTGGTCTGGTGTTTGTGAGACTCCATCACAATGGTAACACAATTTAAACCTGCATCGGTCCAGTGTTTGTGAGACCCTGCCACAATGGTAACACAGAAGCAAGGGAGGAGATTGTAGAGGCTTTAAGCATCAATTTCTAATCGTTGCTTGAGGGTGGGATGCCTGCTAAGATAATACTGTCGTTTAAAATGGGAGGAAATGATAAACCAAGTAATTAGTTCAACCTGAGTAGGGGCAGGTGATTGAAATCCTTTTGAAGGACAGGTATAAGTCTCCATTTAGAAAAGCACTCATTACTCAGGGACTGGATTTGTCAAGGGTTGAATTTTGAAGCAGGTGTCAGTGAAAATATGAGAGATTTCACATGATGGGTTGATTAAAGAAATTTAAACTCATAGGACCAAGGAAGACTTACAAAATGGATCTAACAGTATCTGTGTGAGAGGGTTAGTCGTTCTATTGGTATTGGGTTATTACTGCCACCTGTACTGAGGTACAGAGAAAAGTTTTTGTGTTCCTCCAAACAGACCATTCCATATATAAGTACATTGAGGTAGTAAAAGGGAAACAGAATGCAGAATAGTGTTACAGTTACAGAGAAAGTGCAGTGCAGGCAGAGAGATAGTAATGGTTGATATATTTGTTACCAGGAGATCACACAGGACTCAATAGCCAGACCCTTGCCTTATTCCCCGCGTTATCGCAGATCCCTCCCTATGCATGTAGGTCTCTCCATGTATAGATTCTTTTGAAAAAATTCTGTTGTATTAATTGATCCCCTGAAAATGCTTGCAAGAAAATGAATCTCAGTGTGGTTTCTGGTAAAATATGTAATTCGATAACAAATTTACTTTGAACTAACTCTAATATATCTGAGCTTTGACTTCCCGACTTTTCAATTCTGTCCCATCTGGAAATAAATGATAGTACAGACAGTCCCTGGATTAGATAAGGGTTCTGTTACTGAGAAATGTCTGTCTCTAAACCAATTATTCCGAAAGTCAGAAACATTAACTTTTTCTGCATGCACTTGGTATAATTCTTTTAACTCCATTGAATAGCACTATAACACCAACCAAAATGAAATTTATGGAATACATATTGTATCCAGTTATTCATGAACTCTATGAAACATTTACTTGAAAAATGCTTTAAAACTATTTGGGAGAATTTGTGTAAAGTCAGATTTCCATGTCAAGTCAGCGATAACCCAGGTAGCTCCCTTTCTTATAAAGAAGGTTCTTACTATAGGCAGGATGTAGAGGCTTTGGAGGGGGTGCAGAGGAGGTTCACTACAATGTCGTATTAGCTTTAGAGACAGGTTAGACAAACTTATATTATTTTCTCTGGAGAGCTGAGCGGAGAACCGATAAGAGGTATATAAAATTATGATGGCCATAGATGGAGTAGATGGTCAGAATCTTTTTTCCAAGGTAGAAATGTGAAATACTAGAGGGTATAGCTTCAAGGCAAGAGGGAAAGTTTAAAGGAGATGTGCAGGGTAAAACCTTTACACAGAGAGTGGTGGGTGCCTGCACGGTGTTGTCAGGGATTGTGGTGTAGGTGGACACAACAGCAACATTTACTCACAGAAGTAGGCAGAGAATGGAGAGATATGGACAATGTCCAGGCAAGTGGGGTTAGTTAGATTGGCATGGTCAGCACAGTCAGTGTGGACTGAATGGCCTGTTCTTTGGCTATACTGTTCTATGTTGTACAGTCTTTATTTTGTTAAGGTTCTACTAATTTTAGTAGCTGGTGTATTCATATTCCATGATCCCTTTGATCTTCAATCCCATCTTGACTTGCACTTTCTAAGTTATAGTTCCTTCCCTTTTATTTCCAAACCAAAGTGTATTCCCTCACATTTAAACATGCTGATGATGTGGACATATCCAGTATGACAGGGTACTAAGGAATGTCAGTGAAGAGAGAGGCATTGGAATTGAAGTCCATGGTTCCCCTGGATGGCAACACAGGTGGGTAGAATGATGAAGAAGACATACGGGCATGACTGTCTTCACAGGCTGGGCAAGAATATAAGAGTTGGGATGTTATGTTGGAACTTTACAACCACTGGTTAGGCCACAGTTGGAGCATTGGTTGCAGTTCTGGTTGCCATACTACTGGAAATATGTGTTTGTGCTGGAGAGAGTACAGAGGAAGAGAATAATCAGGATGCTGTCTCGATTAAAGGATGTTAATCATGGGGCTAGGCTGGGCTTGTTTTCCCTGGAGCAAAGGAGCCTGAGGGTTAACTGGATAGACATGTACAAGATTATGAGAGGCATGGAGAGAGAAGATAGTCAGAATCTTTTATTCACGCTCAGGGTTTCAGAACCAAGAGGTTTAATATGAGACCAAGGAGCTTTAAAGGGGATCTGAGAAGTATGTTCTTATACAGAGAGTGTCTGATATCTGCAAACTCACTGCCAGGGTAGATGGTGGAGTTAGATACAGTCACTATATTTAAGAGGAGACATTTAGACAGACAGTTAAATAGACAAAGCATAGAAGGATATGGTGCTATTGCAGGTAAATGGAACTAGTGTAGATGTGAGAAGCAATTGATGTAGACACAGTGTCAGGCCTGCACAGGCAGGCACCTCCCAGTCTCCACCCAGCTAACAAGAATTACCTGCCACTCATTTCCAACTCAACACCTGCAGCCTATTTAAACCCAGCTCTCATCCACAGTGTCTGGTCATCCATCAAACCAGCTAACCTTCAGTTACCTTGTATTAAATATCGGTTCTCTCTTGTTCTGTGCCCTTTGTGGCTTGTTATTTTGCAGTTTATTGGTAAAATATTGTTGACTGCTAAATCATCTCTGTTGCTCTGTTTCTGGATCAAGCTTCCTCTGCATTTCCTGACACAAAGGGCTACCTGGAGCTGTACTGCACAACTCCATGATCTTCATTTGCCAATCATTTTCAGATCCTGCCATTTCATTAATATCTTTGTATATTGTGTTGAAACACTCCCCAGTATTGTCTGTCTCCTCAAAGTAGCCCCGTGCACAAATTTAGAAAATGTTCTCTTAATTCTAAAGTTTGAATCATTAATGTAATTCTCAACTGCATTAGTTCAGTAAGATGCAGAGACAGTATCCTCAAGGTGAAGTTGGATCTTTGAACCACAGGGTGACTGAAGGTAACTGACCTGATGCTAATTCTTCATCAGCCAGCACGTTACTGAAAGATGGAGCAGGTTGAGATGCTGAGAGACTTACTCCTACTTCCTTTACATACAAAGTAATAACTGATTCAAAATACTTTATTTTTATAGGAATGCATCTTAATCGTTCCTTCAGACAGTTACAGCCCTGACTTACAAAATGAGAAGCCTCTGGATAAGTCATATGACTTCATTACTGCCTGTGGTGGGAACAGCTTTCACATTGAGTGAGTATAATTACCTCTCGTGTCTGACCTTTCACCTGACTTCAGGTTGCAAGCAGTTCTCACCTAATGCACCATTGGTCAATCAGACTTGGGGTGGAACTTCCATTCAGCCTGATTTTGGTGGGTCAGTGCGAACTTTGGAATGTTCTGGGGAGAGAATGGAAAAGCAAGGTCCTTGGAGAGGTTAGCGTTCTGAGGGATGTGGATATGAAACTGGCTGCACTCCCCGGGAGGGAAGAATTGCTCGGGGTATTCAAAGTCTAATTGGTCTTAAGAAGCTCCTTCCACAGCAGTGTCTGTATGTTGAAATGAACTAGAACTACAGTTAGCGGGTCAATGCTTAAGATGAGGTGTTTATTAGTTTCTCAGGGAGTAGTCTCTGGAACTCTCTTTCTCAAAAGGTGGTGGAATCGGAGTTTGAAATGTTTTGAAGTGAACTGGTTCTTGAAAATCAAATAAACCACAAATGCTGAACGTCTAAAATAAAAACAGAAAAGGGTGGAAAAACTGTGGCAGGAGAAACATTCGGCATTTTGATCTTGAGACCCTTGATTAAACAAGGGATGAAAGGTTACTAGAGGCAACCAGGAATGTCCAGATGTGGTCACAGTCATACTGCCAATTCAAATATTCATAAGGAATTAAAATTTCTCTGCTAAGTGTCAGGCACGTTGGTGTGATCTAGTGGGCGGTCTTTAACATGAAGAAATACTTTGATAGAAAGTCAAAACAAAAACTGCAGATTCTCAAAATCTGAAATAAAACAGAAAATGCCAGAAACACTCCACAAATCATGCAGCAGCTGTGCAGAGAACAAAAACACTTGCAGTTAATTCTTCAGAATAATTTGGGTTGGTTGGACTTTAGGAAAGTATTTCCATTCAGTGTAACCCAGATCAGGTCAGCTCGACCAAGCCAGCTTGTAAAAGTCTCTAAATAATTATTATCAAAAAAAATCACTTGTAGTACCAGAGAAACTAATGCACTGGACCACTGTTACACATCTATCAAGTGGCTATCCCACGCCCACACTTTGGAAAGTCTGATGACCCGGTTATACTTCTACTCCCAGAGTACAGGCAGAGATTGACGACTGCAGCAACAGCAGTGAGGACTGTTATGAACCCCGTAACTGGGTCACTTACCAGCAAAGATAGAGAGGTCCGTTGAAGTCTGATGGTACTATTTTTAACAGTATTTATTGATAAATGGGCACAAAAATAAGATCAATGCAAACATACAGATAATATACGTCGTCAATACTAAATCTAAAAGTGTGGGTATAATAATAATCAATAAGAAATAGCTCTATCGTTGTCTAGGGGATAATGTATTGTCCGATGGAAATATAAAAGTCACTGTTAGTTCGTTCAAGCTGCAGCGTTTTGGGTTTGAGAGAGAGACAAGTTAAACTTGCCCAGTTCTTTGATGATGCCAATCCTTCAAGTCTTTTGGGAGTTGGTTTCCCTGTTGTTAGCTAAAAGCCGTTTTCCCATGGTGAGGGCACCAGTTTCCAGGGAAAAATGGAACCGAATGCACGTGCCTCCCCCCCCCCCCACCGGCTTCCGCTATTACGGGATCGCTAGCGTTTCTTCTGGTGCGTCTAAGGGGCTGTTCCCACAGACCCTGTTTTATCCTGACTCACAGGGTCACAGATGTCAATCAGGTTGGGGTGATGCAATCCCTCCCTCAACCAGCCCACTTTGCCTGAGGGCTTCCACGTAGCACAGTATTGCAATACACAAGTTCGTCTTCAAGAGACAATGGCCGTGTCCAGTAGCTTTATATCACCGGGGGAACAAGACATTCTGCACGTCTCTCTCTCATTTCCTGGGTCTCCTGACTCAAATCAATAGTGATCTTGCGATTCTCACAAAGGAGGGGGCTGCAGGCGTAACAGGACCAAGAAGGTATGGACAAGGGAGGTGCAGGTGTGTTTACAAGACTGCTTTGAATTGGTGGACTGGACTGCATTCAGGGATTCATTTTTGAGTCCGTCGCTGACTTAATTATAAACTGTGTGGATGAATGTGTGCTTACGAGAACTCACTGTACATGCCCAAGTCAAAAGCCATAAATGAACTGGGAGGTCATAGTCTGCTGAGGGCTAAATCTGTGGCATTCAAGTCTGCTACAAGAAAACCAGGTGTGACTTGCAGAGGTCTATTTCAAGAGCTAAGGAATAATTCCAAACAAGGTTGGAGGTGAAATTGGATGCACATCAACTCTGGCAGGGTTTGCAGGCCATTACTTCCTGAAACCTAACATCATGAATGGCAGCGATACTTCACTCTCAGATGAGTTTAAAGTCTTTTATACATGCTTTGAAAGGGACAGTATAACTACAGCTATGAAGATCCCGACAGTACCTGGTGACCCTGTGATCTCTGTCTCAGAGGCCGGCGTCAGATCGTCTTTCAAGAGTTTGAATTTTTGAAAGTTGATAGGCCCCTGAAAATCTGTATCAACCAGTTGGCAGGGTGTTCAAAGATATTTTCAATATCTTTATTGCTACAGTTAGAAGTTCCCACCTGCTTCAAAAGGGCAACAATTATACCAGTGCCCAAGAAGAGCAGAGTGAGCTGCCTTAAACAACTATCATCCATTAGCTCTCATATCTACAGTAATGAAGTGCTTGGCGAGGTTGGTTATGGCTTGAATTAACTTGTGTCTCAGCAAAGACCTGGACCCACTGCAGCTTGCCTATCTCAACAATAGATCTACAGTAAATGTGATCTCATTGGCTTTTCGCACGGCCTTGGATCACCTGGACAATACAAATACCTACTATATGTCAGAAAGCTGTTTATTGACTACAGCTCAGCTTTCAACACCATCATTCCTACAATTCTGACTGAAAAGCTCCAGAACCTGGGCCTCTGTACCTCCCTCTTCATCTGGATCCTTGAGTTCCTAACTGGAAGATCACAATCTGTGCAAATCAGAAATAACATCTCCACTTTGCTGGCAATCAACTCTGGTGCACCTCAGGAATGTGTGCTTAGCCCACTGCTCTACTCTGTCTACACCCATGACTGTGTGGCTAGGCACAACTTAAATGCCTTTAATAAATCTGATGATGATACAGCCATTGTTGGCAGAATCTCAGACGGTGATGAGAGATCATACAACAGCGAGATATATCAGCTAGTTGAGTGATGTCGTAGCAACAACCTTGCAGTCAATGCCAGTAAGACCAAAGAACTGATTGTGGACTTCAGTAAAGGTAAGATGAGGGAACACACACCAGTCCTCTTACAGGGATCAGAAGTGGAAAGAGTGAGCAATTTCAAGTTCCTGGGTGTCAATATCTTTAGGATCTAACCTGGACCCAACATATTAATGCAGCTACAAGGAAGGCACGACAGCAACTATACTTCATTAGGAGTTTGAGGAGATTTGGTATGACATTAAAAACACTTGCAAATTTCTACAGATGTACCAATGGAGGCCATTCTAACTGGGTGCATCACCATCTGACATGGGAGTGGGGAGGATACTCTACAGGGTCAAAGTAAGCTGCAGAAAGTTGTAAACTTAGTCAGCTCCATCATGGACACTAGTATCAAAGACATCTTCGAGGAATGATGCCTCAAAAAGGCAGAGTCCACCATTAAGGACCCCCATCACCCAGGTCATGCCTTCTTCTAATTTTACCATCAGGAAGGAGGTACAGGAGCCTGAAGGCACACACTCAATGATTCAAGAACAGCTTCTTCACCTCTGCCGTCTGATTTCTGAATGGACATTGAACCCATGAACACTAACTCATTACTTGTTTTATTTCTATTTTTGCTCTAACTTAATTTAACTATTATCTATCTATTGGTGGGAATGTTGAATTTAACAGTAAAGAGGACATGTTGCTGCTATATAAAACTTCGGCCAGACCGCATTTGAAGTATTGTGCAGATCTGGTTGCCCCACTACAGGAGGAAGTGGAGATTGTGGTGAGGGTACAGAAGGTGTTTATCTGTATGCTGCCTGGATTAGTGGGTATGAGCAGATAGGAGAGGTTGGACAAACTTGTGTTGTTTTCCCCAGAGCACCAGAGGCAAAGGGGATTCATGATAATTTATAAAAAAATTACAATAGGCATAAATATGATGGACAGTCAGTCAGGGGACATCAGGGCAGGAATGTCAAATACCCGAGGGCATACACTTACGTTTGAGGGGGAATTGTTTAAAGGGAGCATCAGGGGCATTTTTTTTAATGAAGAGAGTGGTGGGTGCCCGATTAGGTTACCAGGGGTGGTAGTGGAGGCAAGCAGGTAATTTTGTTGAGTTTGAGAGGCCTAACAGGCACATGAATATGAAGGGAATGGGGGATGTGGATGATACACAGGAAGAGGAAGTTTAGTATAAATTGTCACAACATTGATCTTGTTGGGAACATGGAGCTCACTCCCACAGAAAGAGCTGGGAACGTGGAGGTCACTCCCACGGGGAGAGGGGGAATGTGGAGCTCACTCCCACAGGGAGAGGTGGGAATGTGGAACTCACTCCCACGGGGAGAGGGGGAATGTGGAGCTCACTCCCACAGGGAGAGGTGGGAATGTGGAACTCACTCCCACAGGGAGAGGGGGAATGTGGAGCCCACTCCCACGGGGAGAGGTGGGAATGTGGAGCTCATTCCCACGGGGAGAGGTGGGAATGTGGAGTTCACTCCCACAAGGAGAGGTGGGAACGTGGAGCTCACTCTCAGGTGAAGGAGTTGAGTGCAACACCATAGAAGGGTTTGAAAGAAAGCCAGCTAAACAGGAAGGGGCAAGGGATGTGGTGAAAAGGGTGGTGGTGGTGTGTGGATGGAAATTGATGGGGCAGGAGCAGAAGGGATAAATAACTGATTCAACACTGCTCATTCTTTGACTTTCCACTTCTTTAGTCCAGAGACATCGTCCAACTTCTGCCTGGACTCTGCGAAGTCACTGGTGGCTTTCTACAACGATGGTGCTCTGCCTTGTCAGTGTAACAGGGAAGGTGCGACCAGCCCTGAGTGTAAACCATTTGGAGGGCAGTGTTCTTGCCGACCCAATGTTATTGGGCGTCAGTGTGACAGATGTGCCACCGGCCACTACATGTTTCCCATCTGTCGACGTAAGTTTTCATTTGTCTGCTGGAGGAGGTGTGAAACACTTTGAGCACAATGTGGCTCATCAAGTTCTAAATAAAAATCATCGGCATGCAAGCTGATAGTGGTTAAGAAAGTGAATAGTGTGTTGGACTTTATTAGTTAGGGGATTGAGTTCAACAGCTGCAGCTCCATAAAGCTTTGGATGGACTGCATTTGGGCGTATTGTGTTCAGTTCTGATCGCCTCTTTATAGGAGGGATGTGGAAGCTTTATAGAGGGTGCAGAGGAGATTTACCAGGATGCGGCCTGGTTAAACAGAGCATGTCTGAGGATAGGTTAAGCAAGCTAGGCTTGTTCTCTTTAGAGCAAAGGAAATGATAGGTGACTTAATAGAGGTGTATAAGATGATAAGAGGCACAGAAAAAGCAGACAGCCAGAGATGTTTTCCCAGCACAGAAGTGGCTAATACAAGAGAGCATCACTCTAAGGAGATTTGAAGAAAGTTCAGGGGAAATGTTAGAGGTAGTTTTTATTTACAGAGTGGTGGCTGCATGGAACTCTGCCAGTGATGGTGTTTATTGACATTTAACATCTGACATCTTGGGCATCGAAAGGAAAATGGAGGGTTATGTGGGTAGGAAGACCCTTCAGCCCAACCCATCCATGATGACCAAGTTGTCTACTTCGAGCAAGTCCCATTCTCTCATATTTGGCCCATGTCTCTCTAAACCTATCGTGTCCATGTACCTCTCCAAGTGCTTCTTAAATTATGCCATTGTACCTGCCTCAGACACGTCCTCTAGCAGCTCGTTCCATATACTCACCATCCCCTATGTGAAAGAGTTGTCCTTTAGGTCCCCTTCAAATCTTCCCTTATTAGATCGCAGAAGACTAATATAAGCTTTTTTAAAAATAATTATCCAATGACTCTCTCTGGTGTCCTTCCATCGTAATCCTAAAAAAAAATCCACTTTTTAAATATTTATCCCATTTGCACTTCCATAGAACATTTTTAATTGATGCATCTTTCCGGATGTGAGGACCATTGATGGGCCAATGCCCCATTGCCCACCTCCAGCTGGGTGGAGCTGTGTTGCTGCTTAGACTGTATCAGAGGAGATGTAAGAGTCTGGAGTCACATAACAGATTAACTACCTGATTCTCTCTCCTAAATCCTGAACCAGTGAATTTCCTTTCATTATCCAGTGGTTGTGGGGGTCATGATTTTGAATGACTGGGTTTTGTGTTTTTTTTTTAATTATCAGCTGAAGTTAAATTCCACAGTTGACATGGTTAGATTTGAACTCAACACTCTGGATTGTCCCGGAGTCATTTAACCAGTGCAAAAAATAGGCCTTCTGGCCCACCCAGTCTGTACTGACCATCAACCATCCATTTTCTGTGATCCCAGATTCTACCCCTCACCTGGAGCAGCCAATTAACCCAGCAACCCACTCATCTTTAGGATGTGGGAGGAAAGCAACGTGATTACGTTGGAAAGTGTGCAAAAAGATTCTCAAAGATGTTACCTGGAATGGGGGCCTTGAGTTATAATGAGAGACTGTTTAGACTAGAACTGTTTTGCCTGGAGTGAAGAAGGCTGAGGGGTGACCTTATAGATAAGGTGGATGGTCACAGATGTTTCTTTAGGGTAAGGCAGTCCAAATCTGGAGAGCACAGATTTAGGTGAGAGGGGAGAGATTTACTGAAGATTTGAGGGTTAACTTCTTCACACAGAGGATGGTGGGTATATCGAATAAACTGCCAGAAAAACTGGTAGAGGGGCTACATTGTGACACTTAACCAGCATGAGGGCAAAAAGATTTAGGAGGATATGTGCCAACTGGAGGTAAATGGGATGAGCACAGGTATTGCGTTTGATTGGTCTGGCCGAGATATAGGCCAAAGCATTAATGGTAAGACTATTGGCAGTGTGGAGGATCAGAGGGATCTTAGGGTCCGAGTCCATAGGACACTCAAAGCTGCTACACAGGTTGACTCTGTGGTTAAGAAGGCATATGGTGCATTGGCTTTCATCAATCATGGGATTGAGTTTAAGAGCCAAGAGATAATGTTGCAGCTATATGGGACCCTAGTCAGACCCTGCTTGGAGTACTGTGCTCAGTTCTGGTCACCTCACTACAGGAAGGATGTGGAAACCATAGAAAGGGTGCAGAGGAGATTTACAAGGATGTCACCTGGATTGGGAAGCATGCCTTATGAGAATAGGTTGAGTGAACTCAGCCTTTTCTCCTTGGAGCAATGGAGGATGAGAGGTGACCTGATAGAGGTGTACAAGATAGAGAGGCATTGATTGTGTGGATAGTCAGAGGCTTTTTCCCAGGACTGAAATGGCTAGCACAAGAGGGTGTAGTTTTAAGGTGCTTGGAAGCAGGTACAGGGGAGATGTCAGGGGTAAGTTTTTTACGCAGAGAATGGTGTGTGCGTGGAATGGGCTGCTGGCCGCTGTGGTGGAGGCGGATAAGATAGGGTCTTTTAAAGAGACTCCTGGATGGCTACATGGAGCTTAGAAAAATAGAGGGCTATGGGTAAAGCCTAGGTAGTTCTAAGGTATGGATATGTTTGGCACAACTTTGTGGGCTGAAGGGACTGTACTGTGCTGTAGGTTTTCTGTGTTTCTGAGATCCTGTTTCCACGTTGTATAAGTCAATGAATCACCTGAGAGTAATTCTCATGGTCACAGGGAGAATGTGCAAACTCCGAAGGTCAGGATTGACCTGGAACTGGAGCTGGGCTTGCTTCACCTCGCTATCGCCACCCTATATTGAACCCTGATTCCACCCTTACCTAAATCACCGTCTTCCCTAACCTGTCCTGCCCCCTCCGTGTGCTTGCTGTCAGGCAGACAAATACTGTATAAAGATTGGTGGCCAAGTCAATGGATATGTCTAAAGCAGACGTTGACAGGGTTTTGATTAGTTAGGGTGTCAGAGGTTGCGAAGAGAAGGCAGGAAGAAGGATTGAGAGAGAAAATAAATCAGCCATGATTGGAGGAGCTGTCTAGATGGGCTAAATGGCCCAATTCTGCTCTTGTGCCTTATGATCTTAATTTGGGGGAACGAAGAGTCAAGCAGCTTCCATTTTCTCTTGCATTTAGCCTGCAGTTGTGGCCAGCGCCTGTGTGATGAGCGGACCGGACAATGCATCTGCCCACCTCGGACAGTCAAACCCAAGTGCAAGACTTGTGAGAGGCAAACCTTCAGTTACCATCCGTTGGCCGGCTGTGAGAAGTGCAACTGTTTGACAGAGGGCATCATCAACCCTGCCAACCCCAAGTGCCATCCCAGGACAGGGCAATGTCGGTGAGTGTGCAGGGCCAGTGACGGACACTCGACGACTCTGCCCACTCCACACTCTGATAGCATTCACAGCTGACCGGACCCAAACTCCATGTTCCATCTACTCCCATCTCCTTCCTTATCCAGAACCAATCAAACTCTAACTTATGAATACTTACACACCTTACACTCATAGAATCATAGAGTAATGCTGCACAGACACAGGCCTATCGGCCCATCTTGTCCTTGCTGGCTCGCATGCCCATCTCAGCTAGTTCCACTTGACCTCTATCCTTCAAGCTTTCTAATCCATTCTGAATTTAGACATTCTGGTCCAAATGTCTTTAAAATGTTGTGAGCATAGAGCAGTACAGTGCAGGAATCATAAATTAAGCTAATGATACAAAGAATATCCCTTCATTCTCTGCACGTTGATGTGTCTATCTAAGACCGTCCATCATTCCTCTATTGTATTTACAATACAGCAACTCCTGACTTAACCCTAGCTAGAGGATATTGGGGACATTTAAGAGATTCTTAGATAGGCACATGGCTGAAGGAAAGATGGAGGGCTATGCTGGAGGGAAGGTTGAAATATCAGCACAACATTGTAAGCCAAAGGTCCTGTACTGTTCTATGTACTTTGCTTCAGGCCATATTGTGCCTGACCACCAGAGAATGGCCAGCACATTCTGGTTTCCAGCATCAGCTGTATTGTTATAGTTTTGTCATTTCCTAGCATGGACTTGATGGAACAAATAGCCTCCTCCCAGGCCACAATGATCCTGTGACTCTTACCACATTTGACAAATATTTCCCATTTAGGTGCAAGCCACAAGTAACGGGTCGACGGTGTGACAGATGCTCAGTGGGCTTCTCCCGCTTCCCAGAGTGCATTCCATGTGACTGTAACCGTGAAGCAACGCAGCAGAATGCGTGTGACCCTGTAACCGGACGCTGTCTTTGCAAGGTCAGTTTTTGTGTCTTTAACCAGTTGGTAGAACAGGTGAATGGAGAAGGGAAGTTATTAAAAACCCTTTGGACCCACACTCTCCTGACTTTTAATACTTTTGTTAAGCCTCCTACTAATCTCCCCTGATGTAAGAGGAATTCACCCAACTTTTAACGTTTCTTCACATATTTAAACTCTTTACATTTTCTTAGCATCTCTCATTAGTAGTTGTTCATTCAAAAACCAAAATATAATTAAGTATAATCAGCATAGTTATATACTTCGATATGCTTGATAAAGTGATTAGAATTCTTTGTGTTGCAAGTGAATCAATGGGGAGAACCAGTAGAGGTAGTACATTTGGAGATGCAAGATACTACAAGTGCTAGATCTTCTGCCTGGCTCTATAATCCTCTGGTATGAACTTCTGAGTTTTCCAATTTTATTTAACACTCCCTCTGTCCCTCTTCCCCCCCCCCCCCACAGTTTCATCCCTTACCCCTCTCAGTTCCATCCACCTACTATTCACTCATTTCATCCACCAGCTCTCTCCTTCCACCACTGACAACCCTTTGGATTCCTGCCGATCTTCCTCCATCAGCTCTCTCTGTCTTCACCCTCCCCTCTCCCATCTCACTTCAACTGCCCTTTTTAAAAATCTGCTCCACTTACCATCCCTCTGCCTCTGTGCCCCAGCTCCACACTCCATTCCTCTACCTGAAAGCATTCTTCACCTTTCCTCAGTCCACCAATTTCCTCTGGACTTTGCATTGCCCCACCCCCTTTCCTTTATATGCTATCCATCTCCCTTCTCCACTGTCAATCCTGAAGCAGGGTTTCAGCCCAAGACGTTGACAATTCCTTTGCCCCTCTTGGCATAGATGCTGATCAACCCTCTGTGTTCCTCCAGCAGATTGTATTGTACTTGGATTAACATTTGATATGATGTTAACTAAGGAATTGGAGATAATGCATGATTAAAGATTGAGCTCATGAACCTGTAGAACTGGTGTGTCATAGGGATCAATGCTAGGGCTTCAACTATTGAAATTCAACTTTGTTGACTTAGAAGAACAGCCCAGGTATAGTGAGGTCATACCCAGAGCACTGTGGACTATTTTTATTCTTCATTGCAGTCCAGTGATCAGAGACCACTCACCAGGTTGATTATCAGAAAAAAGGGGTTGGCCTTGTGTGGGGAGCTCGGCTAAGTCAGGCCCATACACATTGAATGAAAGGATTCTTACAAGGGAGATTCCAAAGAGTATTTCCCTGTGCAGGGGAATCTGGAATGAGGGGGAGCAGAATCACAAGGGCACTGTCACTTCAAATGGAAAGCATGAAGAATTTCTTCCTTCAGGGTTGATCAATCTTTGGAACTCTTTTCCCTCAGCAAGCTGTGAGGACAGAGTCCTAGTAGTCAAAGTGAGATTAGTCATGTACAAAGTACATGCATACACAGGTGCATTGCAAAACGTAACCTGCAGTAGCATTGCGTGCACGTATCATTTCATATACAATATTCACATGAAAAATGTAAGTTATTCATAAATTATGCACAATTGTTACAAGAAATTCACAATTAGAACAATCAAAAACAAAGACCATTTTAATACCGAAGTGACCATAGTGTTGCTGTATTGGGATATATATTGCTACATGTGCCTAGATACATTTTAAACCTGGAAGGGACCCTGCCTCCATCACTCGATCAGTAAATTCCTTACCCTCACTCAGTTCCCAGGTCAGGCAGCATGTATGGAGAGAGATGAACTGTTGATAATTCACCTTCAGCTCTCCTCACAGAAGGGTTCTTCACTGTGATTGTTTGCTTAGCCAGGATGGTGATGTTATGAATGCCAGGTATCCCACTGAATGGACAGTTCATAGTGACCTGAGGGCTTATTTATCAGATTCCAAGCTGGTCAATGCTGAGTGCAATTTCTTTGCCACTGATTGCAATTTCCAGCCAATAGTTCCCTTAGCCACAGCACAGCATGAAAGTGAGCTGGTGACCCACCTCACTCATTGCATTTGACTACCTCAGGAGAACGTAGTGGGCGCCCGGTGTGATACCTGTCGACCTGGCTCATTTCACCTGGACCCAGACAATCCGAAAGGCTGCACAAGTTGCTTCTGCTTTGGAGTGACCAATCAGTGTCGAAGCTCTGATAAATCCAGGACAAAGGTAAGTCTTGCTTTTTACCCTCTTATCCTCTGTTCCTTCTTCATTATCCAATGCCCACACAGGACATCAAAGACTATTTCTAATGTTCATTACTTTTGGAACTAATATATAACTAGTGATTGATAAGTGATAGCGGCATTAAGGAAATGGTGACAGTGATAATTTATAGCAAGACACTCAGTCGCATTGCTGTCATGGTGTCATCCACAGTCTTGACCAGAATCTATACCAGACCACACACACAAATATCATGGCTAGAAGAGAAGGCCAGATGCTGAGGATCCTGTGGGTGTTGGCTCACCACCTCATTCCCCAGAGACTTCCTACCATCTGTAAGAAACAAGTCAGAAGTGTGATGGAAGACTGTCTAGTAGCCTGGATGAAGGCAGCTCCAACAGTCCTTGAGAACCTCAACACTACCCATGAATTGGATTTAAAGATTAGAGATTACCTTAAAAATCAGTTTTATTTGTCACGTGTACATTAAAACATAGATACACAGTGAAATCTGTTGTTTTGCATCAATAACCAACAGAGTCTGTAAGTGTCACTGTGTGTCTGATGCCACGTTGCATGCTCACAACTTACTAATCCGAACTCGTATGCCTTTGGCATGTGGGGGGAACCCAGGGAACCCTACAGTCATGGGGAGAACATACTGTACAGACGGTGGCAGGAATTGAACCCCCATCTTCCGATCACTGGCGCAAGAAAGTATTATGCTAACATGCTGCCCAAAAGGTATTTGAACAGTTACATGGACAGGAAAGGTGTCCAGGGATATGGACCAAATGCAGGCAAATGGGACTATCTTAGATTGGAATTTTGGTTGGAATGGACTATTTGAGACAAAGGGCCCGTTTCTGACCTGGATGACGCTATAATTTCATGATGAAGCAGCACCCCATTGCCCTCCCTACACATTCACTCTGTCCAACACTCACACACAACGTGAACCAATTATAAAATGTGCAGCAGTCTCCTTGACAGCACCTGCAGTCTCTCCCACCATGGGCAGCAGGCATGTGGGAGCACCACCACCTGCAGGTTACCCTTCCAAGATGAACAGCGTGTTGGAAGTATGTCACCAGTCTTTTGTCAGTGTGTATGTGGAATCTTCTCAAAGAGTGGGATCCCAGACAAGAACTACACCATTGAATGTTAGTGGCCAGCAGTGGTAGATCCTTGGTGCTTGGATGACTTCACTCAGTTCAACACCAAACTAACTCCACAGCCAATGGACTCACTTCCAAGGACTCTGTAACTCGTGCTCTCGGAATCTTTTATTATTATTGATATTTTTGTATTTTCACAGAGCTTGTCTTCTTTTGATTGTCAGTGTTTGTGTTTAGTTTTTCATTTATTCTGCTGTATTTCTTTGTTCTATTATGAATGCCTGTAGGAAAATTAATTTCAGGATAGTGTATCATGATATATATGTACTTCGATAACAAGTTTGCTTTGAATAAGAAGCTCCAATTTCCCGTAAACAGAGCAATATAATACAGGAATGCTCATACTTAAAACTCATGTAATGTGTGAATATAGCTTGCACAGGGCATAAGGCCATAAGATATGGGAGTAGAATTAGGTTGATTTGGCCCACTGAGTCTGCTCTGCCATTTCATCATGGCTGATCCATTTTTCCTCTCAGCCCCAATCTCCTCTGTCTCCAATCAAGAATGTATCAGCTTCTGCCTTAAACATTCATAAAGACTTGGCCTCCACAGCTGCCTGTGGCAAAGAATTCCACAGGTTCAGCACTCTCTCCTCCTCATCTCTATTCTAAAAAGAAGTTCCATCGTGGGCAGAACCCCTCCCCCTCCACCACCATTGAGAATATCGTCCTTTTTTCTGCACTATTTATTTATTTTTGTAATTTATAGTAACTTTGTGACCTTGGACTCCACTGCTGCCACAAATTTCATGTCATATGCAGTATAATAAATCTGAACCTGATTCTGATTCAGAGTGTTGATCTGGGAAGAGGTGTTATCAGCAAGTGTGTGGATGTGCCATTTCCTGCTGCATGACAGAGAAATAAATAGGGCTGTTCAATCAAAGTTCTGGGCCTGTTATTGTAGCAATTGCTTATCTTTAAAGCCACTGCCTTTCTTCTTTTGAATAGAGTATTGAAATAGTTCATAATCTTTTCCACACCCAACCCATTCATCTCAGATTGAGATTCAGATTCAGTTTATTGTCATTTAGAAACCACAAATGCAATGCAGTTAAAAAAATGAGACAACATTCCTCCAGAATGATATCACAAAAGCATATGACAAAACAGACTACACTAGAAAATCCACATAACGTTTGGCACTTCCCAATCCAGAGTCCAGGGAGGCTGCTGCGTATTAATATCGTACTACTGTCTTAGCGCGTTCCCCGGAAAGGAGCTCCAAATCCACCAGACAAACAAAACCAAAAACTAAAACTACAAGACCTGCACAAAACCACATAGTTACAACATGGCGACAGTGCTTCTCCTTATAGATGCTGCCTGGCCTGCTGTGTTCCACCAGCATTTTGTGTGTGTTGTTTGAATTTCCAACATCTGCAGATTCCCTTGTGTTTGCTAGTTACAACATATACTTACAACAGTGGAAACAATAGCATAATTGATTAAAAAAAACAGACTATGGGCACAGTAAAAATAGTGAAAGATGTTAAAGAATTATACATTCAAAAGAAATCGCCACACAGTTTCCACAAGTCTTCAGGGTCCTGACAGACTCGCCATCTTACGCTGGCGGCAGAAGGGAGTACCCCCGCTATGGACTTCCACGGTTATACATAACACAACCTGAAATTGAAATTGAATGGACCTGATGTGTGCCACCCAACTCAGCCTCGCAGACGCAGCACACACCGAAAGCTCCGTCGAACCCAGCCTCGCAGATGCAGCACACACCAAGAGCAACCTGACTGCAGTGGACTCCAAGCCGACAACCATCCCCTCCGGCACAGCTTCTCCGAGCTCCATCCTTTGCCAAGCATATTAAGACGGCCCCGCCAACGGCCATCGGCAACGCAACCCCGAGGACTGGGGGCCTGTTCTTCCCAGCAGAGTCCCGGACCTCACAGCAGCAGGAGCAATGAAGAAGGTCTTCCTGGAGATTTCCCGATGTTCTTCCATGCTCCCACGTCTGTTTTCAATGGATTATGATTGCGCATGGTGCCCCACTTCACAAATAACAGATAATCAGCTCTGGAGTGGCTGCTGCAAGCTGCGTCACGCCGCCATCTTGGAAACATCTAGTATGAAGTTCAGTATCTCAATTTCAGAAATAGATTTATTATTTATCCCACTTGGTCAAAGAGTTGTACGACACAGAAGCAGGCCTTTCATCCCATCACATCTCTGCTGACATTTTTGCCTATCTACATTAATCCCATTTGCCCACATCAGGTCCATTCAATTTCAATTTCAGGTTGTGTTATGTATACATACTTAGGATAATAAATACCAGGAAATTTTGCTTTTTGCAGCAGCAGCAGAGAACAAGAACAAACACGAAATACATAAAGAAATAAATGAACAGAAATTGTACATAATTTATGCCAGCTGGTGGTGTAGTGGCATCTGCTGCTGGGTTCGAATCCGGCTGGTTCCTTGCACACTTTCCATTCATGCTGGGTTGAGCACTGAGCTGGCTACTGAGCTTTGTGAAATAACAGACAAATGCTACAGAAACAGAAAGGTTGTTGCCTGATGCTCCACAAGCTGCGGAGAGGAACAACAATATATAACTTACACGACAAAATGAACAAAATAAGCACAACAACACGAGTGCAATTTGTGGCATTTATAGTCTGAGCTACTGTTAGGGTTTTTCAAGTTGGTTCAGGAACCTGTTGGCAATAGGGAAGATGCTGTCATTGAACCTTGAGGTGTGGGTCTTCAGGCTCCTCTACTTCCTGCCTGATGGCAACATGAAGAAGGCATAGCCTAGATGTTTGGGGGGGGGGGGGTGTTCGCCTGATGATGGCTGTCACCCTCCTGAAAATGAGAATTTTGAATGTGTCCTAGACGATGAGGAGAGCTGTACCCGTGATGAAATTAGCTGAGTCCACTACTATCTGTAGCCTTTTGTACTCCTGCACGTTGAAGTTTCCACACCAGGCCATGATGCAAACAAATCAGGATGCTTTCCAGGTGTACACTTGTAAGGATTGTTAGCAAGTTCAATGATGTGCTGCCTCTCTTAAAACTCCTAAGAAAGAATTTTTTTTCTCTGGCAGCTCAATTGTATCACAATTCATTAGCAAAGGCAAATAAAAATAAGATAGGGACAAGTGAAGAAGTCATTGTTGGTGTGGACCAGTCTTAGAGTGGGGAGGCTTGGGCGAAGTAAGTTTCTACTTCATTCTTTGTCTGTTACTACACAGTTCGTGCTGCACCGAGCTGCAGCTCTTCAGACAACATGTTAAGGAACTGGAGCAGCTCATACGGGAAACTGTGGTGAAAAAGAGGAGTTACTGGGAGGTAGTCACCCCCAAGTTGCAGGAGGCAGGTACCTGGATGATTGTCAGGAGACGGAAAACTAAAGGGCATCCAGTGCAGAGTACACAAGTGACCTTTCCCTACCGCTTTGCCCATAGGAACAGGAATGGAATTAGGCAATTTGGTCCATTGAGTCTGCTCTGCCATTTCATCATTGTTGATCCATTTCCCTCTCAGCCCCAATCTCCAGCCTTCTCCCCATATCCCCACATGCCCTGACCAATCAAGAATCTATCATCCCCAGCCTTAAATATACCCAATGATGTGGCCTCTGCAGCCACAGATTCACCACTCTCTGGCTAAAGAACTTTCTCCTCAGCTCTATTCTAAACAGACGTTCCTCTACCTGTGTCCTCTGGTCTTAAAGGTTCCCTCACCTAGGAAACATCCTTTCCTAATCTACTCCATCGAGGCCTTTCAGCATCCGATAGGTTTCAATGAGGTCACCCCTCATTCTTCTGAAGCTCAATGAATACAGGCCTAGATCCTGGAATCATTTTCATGAACCTCCTTTGAACCCTCTCCAATGTCAGTACATCCTTTCATAAACAAGTGGCCCAGAGCAGCTCACAATACTCCAAGTAAGCCCTCACCAGTGCCTTATAAAGCCTCAACCTTATGTCCTTGCTTTCATATTCTAGTCCTCTCGAAATGAATGCTAACATCACATTTGCCATCCTCATCACCGACTCAACTTGCAAACTATCCTTTAGGGAATCCTGTACGAGGACTCCCAAGTCCCTTTGCACCTCCGATTTTTGAATTTTGTCTCCATTTAGAAAATAGTTTATGCTTCTACCAAAGTAAGTGACATTGCACTTTCCGACACTATGTTCCAACTGCCACTGTTTTGCCCATTCTCCTAATCTGTCTAAGTCCTTCTACAGACTCTGCTTCCACAGCAATACCTGCCCCTCCACCTATCTTTGTATCATTCACAAACGTGATCACAAAGCCATCAATTTCTTCATCCAAAGCATTGACATATAACTTCAATGATATGGATACTGTTGGACAGACATCCTACCGGGGAGGGTGGGGGGTGGGGGGGTTGAAGTTGCAGCGGCTGGTCTCTGGGACTGAGTCCAGCACTGTGTCTTAGAAGGGATGCGGGAAGAAGAGGACTGCAGTAGTGATAGAGAATTCCAGAGTTAGAAGAACAGACAGGAGATTCTATGGAGGTGAAATAGAAACCCGGATAGTATGTTGCCACCCAGGTGCCAGGGTCAGGGATGTCTCTGATCAGATCAATGGCGTTCTAAAGGGGGAGCGTGTGCAGCCAGAAGCCTTGGTACATATTGTCACCAATGACATAGAGGAAAAGGGAGAAGGTCCTGAAGGGAGAAATTAGGGAGTTAGGTAGAAAGCTGAAAAGCAGGATCTCCAGAGTAGCAATCTCTGGATTTCTGCCTGTGCCATAAGCCAGTGAAGATAATGATAGGATGATTTGGCTGCGGAACTGGTGCTGGGGCAGGGCTTCGGATTTGTGGATCATTCGGATCTCTTCTGTGGAAGGTATGACCCGTATAAAATGGATAGATTACAGCTGAACCCGATATCCTTGTGCTAGAGCTGTTGGGGAGAGTTTAAACTGATTTGACGTTTGGGAACTGGAGTGATAGTACTGAGGGCAGGCAGTTGGTATACAAGTAGATGTGACTGAGGAAGGACTGGCAGATGATAGGACAAAATTGCAGTCAGTGGGATGAGTTGCAGTGAAATGGGGACAAAATTGAAAAGAGTGATGAATGCAGGACTGAAGGTGTTATATATGAATGCACACAGTGTATGGAATAATATAGGATATCTTGTAGCACAGTTAGAGATAGTATAGTTATAATATAGGATATCTTGTAGCACAGTTAGAGATTAGCAGGTATAACACTGTGGGCATCTCTGAGTCATAATGAAGGAAGGTGATAGCTGGGAGCTTAACATCTAAAGGTACATATTTTATTGATTGGACAAGCAGATGGACAAAGGGTGGGGTGTCTCTGTTGTTAAGAAATGAAATCAAATCCTTAGAAAGAGGTGACATAAGATTAGAAATGTAGAATCCTTATGGGTAGAGTTAAGGAGTTGCAAGTGTGAAAAGACCCTGATAAGAGTTATATATAGACCTCTGAGCAGGATGCGGACTACAAATTAAAAAGGGAGATAGAAAAGGCATGTCAAAAGGGCAATGTCACAATCGTCAGGGGAGATTTCAATATGCAGGTAGATTGAGAAAATCAGGTTGATGCTGGATCCCTAAAGAGAATTTGTAGAATGTCTACGAGATGGCTTTTTAGAGCAGCTTGGGGTTGAGCCCACTAGGGGAAAAATTATTCTGGATTGGGTGGTGGTGTGTAGTGAACCGAATTAGGGAGCTAAAAGTAAAGGATAGATAAAAGAGAATCAGTGTATGGAGTGTAATTAGATTTTCAGAGGTCTTTGACAAAGTGCAATTGAGGCTACTTAACAAGATAAGAACCCCTGTTATTACAGGAAAGATACCAGCAAGGATAGAGCATTTGCTGATTGGCAAGAGGCAGGAGGATGGAGCACTTTCTGATTGGTTGCCAGTGATCAGTGGTGTTCCACAGGGGTTGGTGTTGGGACCACTTCTTTTCATGTAATACGACAGTGATTTGGATGACAGAATTGATGGTCTTGTGGCAAAGTTGCGGATGATATGAAGTTAGCTGGAGGGGCGGGTAGTGTTGAGGAAGCAGAGAGACTGCTGAAGGACCTAAACAGATTAGGAAAATGGGCAAGAAGTGGGCACTTCTGATGTCCAAGAAGTGGCAGATGGAATACAGTGTTGGGAAATGTATGGTCATGCAGTTTGGTTAAAGGAATAAAAGTGTGGTCTATTCTCTAATTGGAGATAAAACTCAAAAATCTGAGGTGCAAAGGGAGTTGAGAGTTCGTGTGTGGGATTCTCTAAAGGTTGACTTGCAGATTGAGTCGGTAGTAAAGAATGTTAATGCATTCATTGCCAGAGCACTATAACATAAAAGCTGGGATATAATGCTGAGACTTTACAAGTCACTAGTGGGTGACTTGTCAAGTTACTAGTCACTTGATGTATAGTGAGCAGCTTTGGGTCTCTACTTAAGAAAGGATGTGCTGCCATTAGAGGAGAAGGTTCAAAGGAGGTTCAGGAAAATTATTTTGGGATTGAAAGGCTTATCATAGGCGGAATGTTTGATGGCTCTGGGCCTGTAGTCACTGGGATTCAGAAGAATGAGACAGGGGATCTCATTAAAACCTATCAAATATTGATAGGCCTCAATAGAGTGAATGTGAAGAGGAAGTTTCCTCGGGGCGGGGGAGTCTAGGATGGCCTCAGAATAGAGGGAATCTATTTAGAATGGAATTTGAGGAGGCATTTCTTTAGTCAGATGGTGGTTAGCTTGTGGAATTCATTGGCACAGGCAACTGTGGAAGCCAAGTCTCTGGATACATTCAAGGCAGAAGTTGATAGGTTCTAGATTAGTCAGGACCTGAAAGGTTGCAGAGAGAAGGCAGGAGAATGGAGTTGAGAGGGAGGATGGATCAGCCACGATGAAATCATGGAGCAGACTCAATGGGCCGAATGGCTTAATTCTTCTCCTTAGTCTTGTGGAAGTAAAGGCATGCTTTTTCTCATATCCTTCTATTTAAGTGTCTGTCTAAATGCCTCTTACACATAGTGATCATATCTGGTAACTATGTCCCCTCAGCCCAACTCTCCCACCAGTGAAAACAATGTTATTGTTTTATGTCTGTACTTCTACGCAGCACATGGAAATGATGGAGTGGAAATTGATCACAGCGGATAAGTGGGGTATTCGGGTTGTCTACAACCAACGAAGCAACACGATGGTGGCTGATGTCCAAGAACTACCTGACATGTTCCGTGATTTACACTGGGAAGCTCCAGAGTCCTACCTGGGAGACAAGGTGAGGAAATGTCACAGTGCAGAGGTCCATCCTTCAGGAATCAGGCCTTACTTCTCTTTAACCCCTCTACCCTTCTGCATCCTTTTTAACATTTACCTTTTCTAAAGCAATAGCCAAATTTTGTTTTAAAATGATAGAACATTGAACAAAAACTAACATGCCTGTGTCAAGCACAATGCCAAGTTAAACTAATCCCATATGACTGTCCATGGACAATATCCATCAATACCCTGCTGTTCATGAGCCTGTCTGAATTCCTCTGACGTTGCTATGTTATCTGCTTCCACCACCTCCCCTGGGCAACTACCACTCTCTGTGTAAATAAATATATAAATTGAAACTGCTTTGCCATGTAAATTCTCTTTAAGTTTTTCCCCTTTCACTAAAGCTCTGCTGTTTGGTGGTTCACCTTACCAAGAGCTTTGCAAATTTATTAAATGAGCCACCTTTATTTTCTATCATGTTGACTGGCGCAAACAACCAATCACTGGAACTAATATCAGAAACTGCAGGAAATAATCTGCAGAAAGAGGAGCAGGGCTGACATTTCAGGTCAATAGCCCTTCGTCAGAACTAGGAAATATCGCAACACAAGTTTGTCTTAAAAGGCATAGCAGGGGGATGGCTAAGGAGAACAGAGGGAATGACTTTGATTAGGTGGGACTTGGAGAGACATAATGGGACATTGGTGATGGTCTGGGCTGAGGGAGAGAGGGTGGTGAAGGACTATCGATCAGAATCTGTCTGCCTGAAGGGAGTGTAAATAGAAGGAGATGAATGAGGAAATGAAAGAGAGAATAAATATTAACTGTGCTGTCCTTAGCTCCATGAAAGTGGCCACACAAATAGATAGGGTGATAGAAATGTCATATGCTGAACTTGTGTTCATTGGTTGGAGCACAGAGTATATTGCAACTGTATAAAATTGTGGCTGGGCTGGGCTACACTTCTTAGAGTATTGCATTCACATCTGAGAACCTCATTATAGGAAGGATATCAAGGTTTTGTAGAGGGTACAGAAGGGGTTCATCAGGATATTGTCTTGATTAAAGAGTATGGGCTATAAGGAGAGGTTGGACAGACTGTTTTCTCCAGAGCATGAGGCTGAGGGGAGAAATAATAGACGTTTATATAATTATGGGAGGCAAAGACAGGATAGATAAAATATTTATCCCAGAGTAGAAATGTCAACTACTACAGGACATGTATTTAAGGTGAGAGGTGGGAAAGTTTAAAGGAATGTGCAAGACAAGTTTTACACAGAGTGGTGGTGTCTGAAATAGGCTGCCGGGGTGGAGATGGAAGCAGATGTGGAAGTGACATTTAAGAGGCTGTTTGACCAATACATGAATATGCAGGGATGGAGGGATATGAATCATGTGCAGGCAGAAGAAATGTTCTTTAATTTGGTATTGTGGGCTAAGGAGCATGCTTGATGCTGTACCGTTCTACCTTTCGTATTTAAGTGACTTCACTGATGCTACAGGCCTGCTGGGTGTTTCCAACATTTTCTGTTTTATTTTGGATTTTGACCATCCATAGTCTTTTGCTTTGGGGTTACTAGACTATGTTGTTGAGGATGGGGGTCTTGAGCTATGAGAAGATTCTGGATAGGCTGGGATTTTTCTCTCTGGAGGCAGAGGGATGACCTGAGAGAAGTTTATAAGATCATGAAGGGCATAGATCAGGTGGATTGTTTTTCTCCCCCACACAATAGGGGAGTTTAAAGCTGGGGGGCACAGGTTTAAGATGAGATGAGAAATATTTGAAAAGGAACCTGAGGGGCACGGCATTTACGCAGAGGGTGGTGGATTTATGGAATGAGCTGCCAGAAGAAGTGGTAGAGGCAGGTACAATAACGACATTCATAAGACTTTTGGATAGGTTCATGGATAGGGAAGGTGGAGGGATATGGGTCAAACGTAGGCATATTGGACTAGTTCAATTAAGCTATTTGGTAAGCGTGAATGGAAAGGGCCCGGTTATATGCTGTATAACTCCATCACTTGAAAACCTGTTCAGTACCATTGATTTTGAGGATTTGTGTCAAGTCCCTTTGCCCCTCCTCAGTTTATTTCCACTGATGTCATCATACCTCTTGCTTTGCAGCTCTCATCGTATGGAGGTTTCCTGTCCTACCAAGTCAAATCTTTTGGCTTACCAAGTGAAGGGATGACTTTACTCAACAAGAGAGCAGATATCCAACTGAGAGTAAGTACAACTCATTCAGTAAAATAGAATGTTGGGGATTGATCCTCATCAATGTTCGGAGCATAGAGGAGATATGGTGTATCTTGGCATGGTTTTTAGGTCTTAAGCAGTGAATCGCCAGGATCAGGACTGCAGGTTCATCTACAGAGGACCCAGGTTAAATCTCAGGCAGATTTGATATACTGTACAGAAGAGAAGTGGAGTCAGAGAAACACGCCTTTTGGTCAATTGAGTCCACACCAATCCTGCCTCAGTCACATTCTTATCAACTCCCTCCCCCCAATGCTTAGCCCTCACCTATTAGAAGAAGATGTGTTAAACACAGGCAAATGAGAACAGCTCAGGAAAGCATCTCAGAATGAATGAGTTAGGCCAAGGGCTTTTTACAGGGACCAGCTGATGTCCTCAAATACTCAGGGCTCAGGAGCTATGAGGGAGTAACTGTGTGTAGTCTTGCTCACCACACCGTTGGGAAGGTGGTTCCATTGAAGATGGTGCAGAGGAGGTTCACCAGGCTGATGCTTGGTATGGAGCGTTTCAGTTATGAGGAGAGACAGGAGACTCTGGGCTTGTATTCTTTTTAGTGAAGGAGGCCGAGGAGGAGCCTGATAGACTTCAACAAATTTTAAGGGGTGTAGATTGAGTGGACAGTAGGAAACTTCCATGGAACAATGTCTGAAACTGGACAGCATGGGTTCAGGGTGACAACTGCAGGGTTGGAGGGGATCAACAGAAGAATTTGCTCATCCAGAGGATACTTAAAATCAGCAACAGACAGTCTGGTCTGAGAAGATGGTGGAAGAACAGAATCTCACATTTCAGAAATATCCAGATAGACATTTGAATCAACAGGACATGGAAAACAACAGACCAGGTGCTGATGGAGGGAACTGGACAGTCAGCAGGGATGTGGTGGATCAAGGGGTCTGTTTCTGTGCCACAGGCTTGATCTGTGTCATTCCTGGTTGCTACGTTATATGAAGGATGAGGTTATGCTGGAGAGAACGCAAAGAAGCTTTGCCAGGATGTTGTCTGGATTGGTGGACTTTAGATATGGGGAGAGATTGATTAAGGGTGGTCTTGTTTTTCCAGAAGGGTCATAGATAGGGTAGATAGAATCTTTGCGACAAGGTAGGAAACAAAAGGGCATAAACAAAAGAGACTCTGTAGATGCTGGAAACCTTGAGCAAATACTCAAGCGTTGGAGGACTTCAGCAAGTCAGTCAACGTCTATGGACGGGAATGAATAGTCACATTTCAGGCTAAGACACTTCATCAGGATGTTAGTTTACAAGTCAGAGGAAGGAGTTTCAAAGGGGATCTGAAGGATACTATTTTCTTTCACGCATAGTGTGGTTGATATCTGGAATGCACTGGTAGAATCAGATACAATTAGTACATTTAAGAGTTATTTAGACAGACAGAAAAAAGGTGTAGAAAGGAATACATATAATGCAGGCAAATGTGACTAGTATAGATAGCCAAAAGAGTTACTGTGAACATGGTAGGCCAAAGAGCCTGATTCTGTGCTGTGTGAACATGGTAGGCCAAAGAGCCTGATTCTGTGCTGTGTGAACATGGTAGGCCAAAGAGCCTGATTCTGTGCTGTGTGACTGTGACTAAGATGAAGAAGAGCTTTTCTCCACCTCACTGGGGGGAACACAGTGCTGAAGTTACCAGTGTGTTGTATGAGAATCTGTAGCTGTTGGTTACATTTCAAGCTTGGAAAAGTAATGAACTACCCTGACCGGCACTGATGACCTCACTGGACTTTGAGTGAGGTCCAGAGAAAATCCTTGTACAAAATCCCTCTACAAAAGCCCCACCATCATGCATTGTGGAGGTGAAAATTCAGAGCATCAGGAATTCTGGTTCCCTCCAAATCTGCAGAGTTGAGAACACTGAAGAGAGTAAGAGTTGTTTGGCCTGGTAAATGGAGATATTTTCTTTTCAAGGGTGAAAAGATGACCGTTGTCTACTTTGATTCAAAGAGCCCAGCCCCAGATCGAGTTTATCACGGACAGGTGCAGCTTCTGGAGGTAAGTGTGGATAACTGGTTATGTTATGTTGATTAATTGGAGGTGATCTGGATGTTTTAGTACATGAATGTGCTGGTAGGTCTAATGAGTAGTTAAGAATGAGAACAGTCTGTTGGCCTGTACTATGAAGGGACTATATTTTAAGAACAGGAACTAATTTTTAGTTCAAGTTGTACAGGATGTGTGGGAGACCACACTGGGAATAATGGAAGCAGAACAGAGGAGATTCATAACGATAACTGCAGGCCTGAATGGGTTGTCCTTTCAAGAGAGTGGACAATATGGATATGTTTTCCTGGGGGTTTAGAAGAATGAGAGAAACCTTATTTGAACATAGATTAAGCCAATCGCTTAGGGCATAGGCCAATGTCAGCAGATCACCTGAGTCTTCTACTTTGAGCCAGTCTTTCAGTTAGTTCCCAGGTGTAACCCATGATTGAAAATCTTTCTGCTCCCAGGGATGAGGTCTTTAGAGCTTCTGCTGGCATTTCTGTAGCTCTGGGGATTTACAGTATGAGGTTGCTAGACCCATGCCCAAGCTTCCTTCTTTTACAGCCAGGCTTGGAGTGATCCATAAACATATGGATGAATTTTAAGTACTTGGAGTATTGTGAGCAATTTTGGGCCCCTTATCTAAGAAAGGATGTGCTGGCATTGGAGGAGGTTCATGAGAATGACCCCAGGAATGAAAGTGTTAACGTATAAGGAGCATTTGATAGTTCTGGGCCTGTACTCACTGGTGTTTAGAAGAACCAGTGGGAATCTCATTAATATTGAAAGGCCTAGATAGCGTGGATACAGAGAGGATGTTGGAGTGGAGAACCTACCAGAAGGCGCAACCTCAGAATAGAAGGATGTCCCTTTAGAACAGAGATGAGGTGGAATTTCTTTAGCCAGAAGGTGGTGGATCTGTGGAATACATTGCCACAGATGACTGTGGAGATTAAGTCTTTGGGTATGAGTGGAGCTTGATAGCTTCTTGATTAGTAAAGGCGTCAAGGATTGCAAGGAGAAGGCAGGAGAATGGGGTTGAGAGATATAATAAATCAGCCATGATAGAATGGCAAAATAGACTCACTGGGCTGAAGAGCCTAATTCTGCTCCTATGTCTTATGGTCTAATGGTGTAAGGGGTAGATGTTTTGTTTCCACTAGTGGGAAATTCATGAACAAGGGAACACAATTTAAAAAAAGGGGGGGGGGAACTGTAATTTAAAACTGAGATGTGTTGGAATTGTGATCAAAGTCACCAGAGAGACACTGAAACTGGTGATGTAGAACTCTTTATTCATCATGATGACCTGGCATTTTCTTGGTAGAGTCCCTCCCACTCAAAATAAATCACATTTTTATACCCTTAAGATCAAAGATAACAGTAGGTGATAAAGTACAGTTTCGATAATTGCAATGACATCATTTACTTCAATATTTGGTCTGACAGTACTTCCTTTAAATTATATATCTACAGTGGGAGACACTCTGTGTGTTCAAACATCCCTGCTAAAGCTAATTTACACAGATATTCTAAAAACTTCTGAAGGCAGAGCCAGACACCCAAGATTAGTGTTTGTGGGAACCAACTCTCTGACTATGTTTGATATCATAAGTGACAATATCATTTTGGACTGCTAGCTTGAACTCAAGTCACAGTGGTGCAAATAACTTAGCCATGTTCCCTGGTCTGATTCATGCCAGTTAACACAACCCCATTGTCATAACATTTGGCTGATGCATTTGTGAACGTCTCGTGGTCACCATTTTGTAAACTATATCTCTTTGTCAATGGGCCAGACAGTGCTTTCAGCTTCAATTTACTGAATGCAATTTATAATTTGCATCCAGAATTGAAGACTGGTTCTTGTTTGATTGTTTGCTTACTACATAACTCCAGAATACTCCCTATCAAGGTACATAGAAAGTTCTTTTCTCAGGGAGGGTGAATCTCTGGAATTCTCTGCCCTGAGGGTGGTGGAGGCCAGGTCATTAATATATTTAAGGTGGAGATGGAAGAATATTTGGAATGTGAAGGATTTGATGGTGATGGGGAAGTCAAGTCACCTTTTATTGTCATTTCGACCATAACTGCTAGTACACAGTAAAAACGAGACAATGTTTTTCAGGTGTTTTTCAATGTTTTTCATGTAGCATGGTGCTACATGAAACAGTACAAAAACTAGACTGAACTAGGTAAAACAACACAGGAAAAAAAACTCCACTAGACTACAGTCCTACCCAGGACTGCATAAAGTACACAAAACAGTGCAGGGCATTACAATAAATAATAAACAAGACAATAGGGCAGTAGAGGGCAGTAAGTTGGTGTCAGTCCAGGCTCCGGGTATTGAAGAGTCTGATGGCTTGGGGGAAGAAACTGTTACATAGTCTGGTCGTGAGAGCCTGAATGCTTCAGTGTCTTTTCCCAGACGGCAGGAGGGAAAAGAGTTTGTATGAGGGGTTCATAATGTTGTTTGCTTTGCGGAAGCAGTGTGTAGTGTAAATGTCTGTAATGGTGGGAAGAGAGATCCCGATGATCTTCTCAGCTGACCTCACTATCTGCTGCAGGGTCTTGCGATCTGAGATGGTGCAATTTCTGAACCAGGCAGTGATGCAGCTGCTCAGGCTGCTCTCAATACAACCCCTGTAAAATGTGATGAGGATGGAGGGTGGGAGATGGACTTTCCTCAGCCCTCACAGAAAGTAGGGACTCTGCTGGGCTTTCTTTGCTATGGAGCTGGTGTTGAGGGACCAGGTGAGATTCTCCACGAGGTGAACACCAAGAAATTTGGTGCTGTTATGGATCTCTACTGCAGAGCCGTCGATGTTCAGCGGGGAGTGGTCGCTCCGTGCCCTCCTGAAGTCAACAACCATCTCTTTTGCTATGTTCTCACTCAGAGACAGGTTGTTGGCTCTGCACCAGTCCGTTAGCCACTGCACCTCCTCTCTGTAAGTTGACTCGTCGTTCTTGCTGATGAGACCCACCACGATCGTGTCGTCGGCGAACTTGATGATGTGGTTCGAGCTGTGTGTTGCAGCACAGTCATGGGTCAGCAGAGTGAACAGCAGTGGACTGAGCACACAGCCCTGGGGGGCCCCCGTGCTCAGTGTGATGGTGTTGGAGATGCTGCCTCTGACCCAGACTGACTGAGGTCTCCCAGTATCCAGTTGCGAGGGAGGTGTTCAGGCCCAGTAGGCTCAGCTTTCCAATCAGTTTCTGAGGGATGATTGTGTTTTATGCTGAACTGAAGTCTATGAACAGCATTCGAAAGTACATGTCTTTTTTGTCCAGGTGGGTTAGGGCCAGGTGGAGGGTGGTGGCAGTGGCGTCATCTGTTGAGCAATTGGGACGGTACACAAACTGCAGGGGGTCCAGTGAGGGGGGCAGCAGGGTCTTGATGTGCCTCATGACAAGTCTCTTGAAACACTTCATGATGATGGATGTGAGTGCAACGGGACGGTAGTCATTGAGGCAGGACATTGAAGACTTCTTTGGCACGGGGACAATGGTGGTAGCCTTGAAGCACGTTGGAATGATGGCGCTGTTCAGGGAGATGTTGAAGATGCCAGTGAGGACATCTACTAGCTGGTCTGCACATCCTCTAGGCACTCTACCAGGAATATTGTCTGGTCCAGCAGCCTTCCTTGATTTGACCCTGCACAGAGTTCTTCTCACATTGGCCACAGTGAGACACAGTACCTGGTAATTTGGAGCAGGGGCGGACTTCCTTGCTGCCACGTCATTTTCCGCCTCAAAATGAGCGTAGAAGTTGTTCAGCGCATCTGGGAGGGAGACATCACCCACACGGTCAGGTGATGTCCTGTAGTTGGTGATAGGGAACAACATAGAAAAGGAAATAAGGCTTAGGGCAGATCAGATTGAATGGTGAGTCAGGTTTGAAGGACAGAGTGGCGTACTCCTGCTCGTATTTTCTTCTGTTCCTGTGACTTACTGATGATACTCGTGTAGCTGACCACCACCATGCCAAAGCTGAGTCTGGGACCCGGCTGTCCAGCCTCTGGGTCTTTGTCAGTGTGTCTCTTTCATTTACCCCACTCCTTCTTTGCAACCCCATTCCCTCTGCCACATCCTGCTGTTGACCTCAGCTCCTTTCCCTTTCTCAGCACACACTAGAATGGACAGGCGTAGGCCATTCAGCCCTTCATAGTTGCTCATCCACTCAATAAGATCTACCTCAGTGAGATGTTCCTCCATCAATCCCATGTTCTTTGATTCCCATAACATCCAGTCTTTCTCAAAACCATAATCAATGAGCAATTACCAATCTGATTGTTCAGAAACCCTGATGGATTGACCTCTGGTTCACCAGTTCAGATTTCCTGCATTTGTTTTTTTAACTCACCAGGGCTTCACTTCCATTCGCACTCCATTCCATATATGCTCCGTGGGATCCCAATCCCACACTCTGTATAAACTCCAACTCTGCCTGAAGCTGGTGGTGTGGAACCTCAGACTTCTGTACCACCTACCTGATGGTAGCCGTGAGAAGATGGCCTGGACCCAGTGGTGGGAATCTTTGGTGATGGATGTTGACTTTTTGTGGCAGCACCTCCTGTAGATAGTTACCGACGATGAGAAGGGCTGTATTAGGTTCCTCCTTATTTCCAAAGCTCCTCAGGCCTTCTTTGTTCTTGATGAGAAAACCTCAGCCTGTCAGATTTAGCATATCAGTCCTAATATCAACATTGTAAAAAAACTTCATGTGAATCGGGGTTTGTCTGTTATGTCTACAGGATAATTTCAGGCACGCTGTGATCAACACCCCAGTATCCAAAGAGGACTTCATGCTGTTGCTCAGCAACCTGGAAGGTCTTCAGATCCGAGCTCTGTACTTCTCCCAGACACAGCGCCTCTCACTTGGATCTGTGCAAATGGAGGAAGCCTCTCTCTCTGGGACAGGAAACCCAGCCAGCAATGTGGAAGTGTGCACCTGTCCCCCCAACTACTCAGGTGACTCCTGCCAGGTAAGACCTGCCCTGTACTGAAGTTCACCTTCTTTGCGATGTGCACCCAGTTAGTTTAAAATATATTTTGATGTTGCTTGTGCTTTGTTTAAAAGTAGTGTGTCATTTGCTAATTGAATGGTTTGCCTTCATAAGTTGTTTAAAAATTCTACTCTGCCTGATTCTTAACCATACAAAGAAGTTTTCTTCAACATTTGTAAGAGAGGAGCAGTTCATTCTTCTTGAATCCAACTTGCCACATTGTTGATAGTCATAGAGCAATACAACGTGTGTGCAGGCCCTTTGGCCCAACCGGTTTATGCCGACCGCAAGCTGACCCAGCTGGTCCCAATTTCCTACCTTCAGCCCATATCCATTAATGCTCTGTCCCTCTTTGTACCTGTCCTACTACTTCCTCTGGCACCTCATGAGATATAATCACCACCCTCTGTATGAAAAAACATGTTCCTCAGGTCCCTTTTAACTTCTCTGTCTCTGACTGCCATGACCTGGGGAAAGACTGCTACCATCCACCTTATCTGTGCCTCTTAAAATTTTAAACACTTCTGTAAGGTTGCCTCTCATTCTCAAAAGAATTAAGGCCTAGCCTGCCAACCTCTCCCTATAACTTACACCCTCTGGTCCTGACAACATCCTCAAACAATCTTTGCTGCACTGTTTCCAGTTTAACCACCTCTTTCCTATAACAGGATGACCAAAACGGTACACAGTACTCCCAATTCTATGAAGTGCCTGAGCAACACACACAAAACGCTGGAGGAATTCAGTAGGTCAGGCAACATCTCTGGAGGGAAATGAACAGTTGATAGCTTGGCCTGAAACTTTCACCATTCGTTTCTTTCCTTAGATGCTGTCTGACCGCTGAGTTCCTCCAGCGTTTTGTGTGGGTTGCTCAAGATTCCCAGCATCTGTGGAATCTTTTGTCCATCCAGAATTGTACCTTATTCTTTACTTCTGACTTGTAAAGTCAATGGATTTATAATGCCACAGATCTATCAGCAAATCGTAAAATATATAAACTGTCTCGAATAACCTTTGTTCCTGCTCTTGACATAATAAATCATTGGCTCGACATTTTTATTGTTGGTTGTGCACATGCAGGCTCAATCTGCCTATTACTGTCACTGTTTTAATAAATATAGACCTGGCATTTGTGGCATCTCCTGTGTCCCTCTGTGACTGTTTCATAGTTTACACGTTTATTGATGGTAGTACTCAAATCTCACGTGACTGATCTCAAATTTCTTAGACTATTTTTATTTGGTTTCAACTCTTCTGAGTGCACCTTAATGGGATAAGTTCCATCAGAATGCTTAGGGAGGAGGAGAGGGGAAACTTAGCAGCTGGTGACATCACATTGCAAATTATAGAGGTTGATGCATAGACTATGGAATCTGTGATGATATTGTGTACCCGTTCCAGAGTCCTAGCTGTTTTGTGGCAACAGTACCATGCAAGACATAAAATCTCTGTAAGTTACAAAAAGTAAATCTGTAAATAGTGCAGAGGAAGAATAGTGAGGTAATGTTATGGGGCTCATGGACCGTTTAGAAATGTGATGACAGAAGGGAAGAAGCTATTTCTAAAGAAATGAGAGTGGTACTACAGGCCCCTGTATCTCTCTAGTAGTAATGAGAACATGGCATGTCTAGACATGTGCATTGTGGATGAGTCTAGAACCCCTGTGTATTCTGGCTGAGTCTAGACCCTCTATGCATTCTGGCTGAGTCTAGAACCCCTATCTATTGGAGGCTCTGTACCAGGTTGTGCTCCAACCTGTCGGAATGCTCTCCACCATACATCAGTAGAGTCTATAGTGACATGTCTGCATTGCAGGGAGATTATACTATATCAAACTATAATACAAAGAGTAATTTACTCCACTATTTTAGTCTCTTTTTCTGTAGGTTTTTAAACTGTCAACATTCACTATTTCAAGTGGTTGGTCCCTTCTTCCATCCAAGGGGGAGATTCTTCTAGCTAACGAAGCAGAGAAAAAAGGTTTCAGCCTTAAAAGTTGTCTGTTTATTCTCCTCCATAGATGCTGCCTGACCTATTGAGTTCCTCCAGCATTTTGTACATGTTCCTCATGATTGGATACAGTTATATTTTTAATTGAAGCATGTTTAATTCTGAGAAATATTTCTTGAAATAAATTTATAAATTACAAATGATTTCCAAAACACAAGTATATTTCTTCTGAACTAGGGAGACATATGGACAAAGCAGTCCCTGTCACAGAGAGACAGCTCTGGAGAGTGATCCTTCATGAACCGATGCTGAGGAGTGGATCCTACGTATTGATTTCTGTAACTCTTTCCCATCTTTGCTGCCTTCTAATATTTCTGTCATTTGTTTCAACAAATTGGCATCACCTGTTTGGGATGTTTCTCAGATATGTTGATCTGGTCAGGTGGATGGAGTGTCTACTTGGGCAAATTTAGACTCTATTGTTTCTTTTGATTATTTCAAGAGGTGAGGATTAAATGAATTAACAACAAGCATCTTAAACTTTGGCCAGTTTCTGCTATAAAGCTGAGGTTAGCAATAAGCCTTGTAGGCCTGAAAGCAAGTGTCCATCACAAAGCTGGAACTGAGAGTTGGCGCACCAATCTCCTTTCAGCACCTTCTTTCTTTGGTGAAATGCAGCCTTGGTTAATCAAGTGTCCTGTGGTTAAATCAGATTAAATTGGTTTATTATTGTCACAGTACCAACATACAGTGAAAAGCTTTGTCAAAAGCTATGCCATCCTTGCAGATTATTTCATCACAATGAGGTAGTGCAAGGGGAATGTAACAACATTGCAGAATAAGGTGTTACAGTTATAGACAATAAAGTGTGAGATCATAAAGAGGTAGATTGTGAGGTAAATGTCCATCTTTTCATACTAGCAGACCATTCAATTGTGGCGTGCTGAGCTGTGTCTTGTGAACTCAGGAGAGCCTGTTCTGGGCAGCATTTCCCAATTGAATCACTGCTCACCAGCCATGCCAGTGAAGGGAAACGCCAGACTGACACAGACCCACAATGAACCAGATGTTAGCACATCTGTCCCTGCATGTCTCTCCCTGTGACCCCTTCTACAAGTGGATGAGAACCAAAATAAGGAAGGGGAAGAATGAGTGATTCAGTCATATATTATTAACATTTTTTTCTAATTGTTTTAATTATTTCCTAATCATAGAGCCAAAGAGTGATAAGGAAGCAGAAATTTGTCTATGTAGACCAAGGTTCCCATCTAAGCTGGTTTCGTTTCCTTGTGTTTGGCTTATATCCATCTAAACCTGTCCTATCCAAATAGCTTTTCAATCTTATTCTATCTGTCTCAGCTACTACCTCTTCCACCTATCCCCTCCCTGTTTCTTGCTTCATCCCCCCCCCCCACACACACCCATTTCCCCCTCCTCGCTCCCCCCTCCCACCTTACTGTTCTGGCTTGTGCCTCATTCCTTTCCAGTCCTGATGAAGGGTCTCGGCCCAAAATGTTGACTGTCTATTTCCTTCCATACAAACTGTCTGACTTGCTGGCTTCCTCCTGCATATTGTGTATGTTAGAGCCATTGTGTTGTTCAAGATTCAGATTCAGATTTACTTATCACATGTACTTTGAAACACACTATGAATGTTTCTAGCATCTGCAAAATCTCCTGTGTTTTCGATTAGGATATGGTATGTTCCTTTGTTTACTGTTATTTTGCAGTTGTTTAAGTCCCTGTAGAGGTTACATTTGGGGTACAGTTTTGGTCACCCTGTTATAGGAAAGACATGATTAAGCTGGAAAGAGTGCAGAAAAGATTTATGAGGATGTTACCAGCACTCAAGAGCCTAAGATACAGGGAGAAGTTGGCCAGACTGGGTTTTTATACCTTAGAGCGTAGGAAAATGAGGGGCAATATTACAGATTACAGTATTTAAAATTAGTGTTGGGTATTTGGAACGAGCTGCCAGGGGGAGTGGATGTTGCAGGTTCAATAGCATAATTTAAGAAGCTCTGGATAAGCATATGGAGAGGCAGGGTTGTTGGGATATGGGCCAAACACAGGAAATTGGGACTAGCTGGGTGGGCGATGCGGTTGGCATGGACTCGTTGAGCTAAAGGGTTTGAATCCATGCTGTATTACTCTATAACTTAATAATTACTATCTCTATTACTTTAAATTGAGTTCACCAACAATGTACAAAGTAGAGAAGAATTATACATTGAAAAGCAAAAACTGCAAATGCTGAAAATAGAACACAGAACATAAAACGTAGAACGTGGAACATAAAACAGCATAGCACAGGAACTGGCCCTTCAGCCCACTATATTTGTGCTGAATAAAACTAATCCCATCTGCCTGCTTGTTATCTTTCCCCCCCTCCCCCTCCATTCCCTGGATATTCATGTGTCCGTCTAAATACCTGTGAAATGCCACTATTACATCCACTTCCACCACCACCCCAGGCAACCCATTCCAGACACTGTATAAAAAAATACTTGCCCCACACATTTCCTTTAAAGTTTCCCCCTTTCATCTTACGTGCATGCAACCTAATACTTGTTCCTATCCTGGAAGGAAAACTGACTGTCCATCTTATCCACACATCTTGTAACTTTATAAACTTTTATCAAGACTCTGTCAGTCTCTGATGTTTCAGGGAGAACAAAGCTAGTTTTTCTGATTTCTCCATACAGCTCATACCACATAACCCAAGCAACTTTGTGTTGAATTTCTTCTGCCCCGCTCCAAAGCCATCACATCCTCTGGTAATGGGTTGACCAGAAATGCAAGCCTAACCAATGTTTGAAGCAGCAGCAACAGTGAAATAAAAGCAGGAAATGTTGGGAATTCCAACAGATCAGGCAGCATCTGTGGAAAACGAAACAGTTAATGTTTGGGATGTTGTAAAAGCTTTTATAGATATGTGAAAAGAAAAAGATTGGTCAAGACAAATGTAGGTCCCTTACAGTCAGAAACAGGGGAATTGATCATAGGGAACAAGGACATGGCAGACCAGTTGAATAACTTGGTTCTGTCTTCACTAAGGAAGACATAAATAATCTTCCAGAAATAGTAGGGGACCGAGGGTCTAGTGAGATGGAGGAACTGAGGGAAATACATGTTAGTAGGGAAGTGGTGTTGGGTAAATTGAAGGGATTAAAGGCAGATAAATCCCCAGGACCAGATGGTCTGCATTCCAGAGTGCTTAAGGAAGTAGCCCAAGAAATAGTGGATGCATTAGTGACAATTTTTCAAAACTCCTTAGATTCTGGATTAGTTCCTGACGATTGGAGGGTGGCTAATGTAACCCCACTTTTTAAAAAAGGAGGGAGAGAAAAACCAGGGAATTATAGACCGGTGAGTCTGACATCGGTGGTGGGGAAAATGCTGGAGTTGGTTATCGAAGATGTGATAACAACACATTTGGAAAGAGGTGAAATCATCGGACAAAGTGAGCATGGATTTGTGAAAGGAAAATCATGTCTGACGAATCTTATAGAATTTTTTGAGGATGTAACTAGTAGAGTGGATAGGGGAGAACCAATGGATGTGGTATATTTAGATTTTCAAAAGGCTTTTGACAAGGTCCCACACAGGAGGTTAGTGTGCAAACTTAAAGCACATGGTATTGGGGGTATGGTATTGATGTGGATAGAGAATCGGTTGGCAGACAGGAAGCAAAGAGTGGGAGTAAACAGGACCTTTTCAGAATGGCAGGCAGTGACTAGTGGGGTACCGCAAGGCTCAGTGCTGGGACCCCAGTTGTTTTCAATATATATTAATGATTTAGATGAGGGAATTAAATGCAGCATCTCCAAGTTTGCAGATGACATGAAGCTGGGTGGCGGTGTTAGCTGGGAGGAGGATGCTAAGAGGATGCAGGGCGACTTGGATAGGTTAGGTGAGTGGGCAAATTCATGGCAGATGCAATTTAATGTGGATAAATGTGAGGTTATCCACTTTGGTTGCAAGACCAGGAAAACAGATTATTATCTTAACGGCGGCCGATTAGGAAAAGGGGAGGTGCAACGAGACCTGGGTGTCATTGTACACCAGTCATTGAAGGTGGGCATGCAGGTACAGCAGGCGGTGAAAAAGGCAAATGGTATGTTGGCATTCATAGCAAGAGGATTTGAGTACAGGAGCAGGGAGGTTCTACTGCAGTTGTACAAGGCCTTGGTAAGACCGCACCTAGAGTATTGTGTGCAGTTTTGGTCCCCTAATCTGAGGAAAGACATTCCTTCCATAGAGGGAGTACAGAGAAGATTCACCAGATTGATTCCTGGGATGGCAGGACTTTCATATGAAGAAAGACTGGATCGACTAGGCTTATACTCACTGGAATTTAGAAGACTGAGGGGGGATCTTATTGAAACATATAAAATTCTAAAGGGATTGGACAGGCTAGATGCAGGAAGATTGTTTCCGATGTTGGGGAAGTCCAGAACGAGGGGTCACAGTTTAAGGATAAAGGGGAAGCCTTTTAGGACCGAGATGAGGAAAAACTTCTTCACACAGAGAGTGGTGAATCTGTGGAATTCTCTGCCACAGGAAATAGTTGAGGCCGGTTCATTGGCTATATTTAAGAGGAAGTTAGATATGGCCCTTGTGGCTAAAGGGATCAGGGGGTATGGAGAGAAAGCAGGTACAGGGTTCTGAGTTGGATGATCAGCCATGATCATACTGAATGGCGGTGCAGGCTCGAAGGGCCGAATGGCCTACTCCTGCACCTATTTTCTATGTTTCTATTACTTTAATCAGGACTAGAATGAATAGAATTCAGTGTTAATAATAACTGCAGATGCTGGAACTAACACATCAAAGAGCTGGAGGAGCTCAGCAGGTCAGACTGGGAGCAATGGCACCTTCTTTTCCTGGAAGAAATCCTCCACTAAGGCTCAAGTGCTGGGTGTTGATAGTTTTTGCCACTTCAGTCCAACACCATGAGATCTCTGACAACAATTTAACACAGACAGCTGTAGGAATGTAGGAGTTCCCACACTGAGAGGTGCAAAGTGAGAGTGTTCGAACAGTAGCCCAATTGTTTGACATTTTGGGAAGGTAAGTTGCAGACTGAAGATGTGAATCATTGGGTGTAAGCTCTGGGTTACACTTGAAGTGAGGAGCTGGCAAGTATATCGCTCTGAGGTCTCATTGTAAAATGGTTGTGGCACAGTAGGAGGCCATTCATCTCACTGAGTCTCTGCTGCCTCTGTCCTGTTCCTCTGCTATTTCCCCACATCTCTGCGAATTATTCTCTCTCCAGAGCCAGTCCAGTTCCCTTCTGAAAGCTTGTATTGGACCTATTTCCATTCTTCCCCCCCCCCCTCCAAGACAGTGAGTTGCAAAACATAACCTCATGCTCCCAATATTCCAGCTATGTCCAGGCCAGTGTTTTATACAAGGTCAATACAAGCTCCCTGTATCTGTACCTTGACAATTGTCCCCTTATCAGATTGTGTGACAGCACATTTGGGGTAATAGCACAGCTGGGAGAAGAGTAGCAGCAAATCTGGGGTTGAGGTAACAGCCCATCTGGGAAAGGCCATTCAGCCCACTGAGTCTGTGTTGGCTCGCAGGTCAATCCCAATTCACATTAATTTTTCCTGTAACCTATTTAAGTCAAAGTCAAATATAAATTGGTCTAATGTCATGTGAAAAATGTTACAGTGAAAAAACTTTTCTTGCATAGTGTTCATACAGGCCAATTCATTACAACAGTGCATTGAAGTAGTACAAAGGGAAAGAATAACAGAATGCAGAATAAAGGGTTACAGAGAAAGATCAGTGCCAGCAAACAAAATGATGTAAAGGCCATAATGAGGTATATTGTGAGGTCAGTAGTCCATCTTATACTAGGGAACTATTCATTCATTTTCTTACAAAGGGATAGAAGCTGTCCTTGAGCCTGAAGGTATGTAGTTTAAGGCTTTTGCATGTCTCCCCAATTCCTGACATATTCACAAGTATAGTGCAGTACTTGTAGCAGCAGCATCGCTGGCACATACCTGTAGGTACAGACACTACACAGGATATCAATTATGCAGTAATTGAACAAGACAATGAAGAAAAAACTGTGTAAAACAAGACATTGACCATAGCCTTTTACACAGCTATGTGTTAAGGAAATTCAGTCTGCTTATTCAGTGTCTGCTTCAACATTAGACATATCTCAGTTACAGAATTGTACAGCTGGACGTTCAGGCCCATGACTCTCAACAGCTCTCCGTGAGAACAAGCCAGTTACTTCCCCCATAGTCCTTGGTACTTTCCACCCCAGCTGTCCATCTTTTTGAAATTAATGACTGAATAAGCATTTCAGGATGTATATTGTATACATTTCTCTGACATTAAATGCACCTATTGAACTGCTTCTGTCACCTTTTCAGGCAGTGAATTCAAGATACCTGCTGTCTGAAAATGTTTTCAAGTCCGGTCGAATTTATTGTCACATGCACAAGTGTGATGAGGTACAGGCACAGTGTAAAACCTGCTTGCAGTAACACCATAAGCACAGAAGCAAGAACAACTCATAGTATATAAATTATATGTAAATAAACTATATAGGACTGTGAAGAGAGAGAAACAAGGACTGTAAAAACAGGATATTAGTGCAAAGGAAAGGCACAATCAGAGACAAGTTCATGGTCGTGCAAGTGGTGATCTGTAGTGTTCCATGCAGAGGTAATGATTAGGATTGTGCAGGTCAGTTCAAGAATGCAGAGGTTGATGGGGAGTAGCTGTTCCTGAACCTAGTGGTGTGGGACTTCAGATGTCTGCACTTCCAACCTAACAATATATGTGAAAAAATCGTATGACCTGGATGGTGGGGATCCTTGTTGACAGATATGACCTTCCTGAGGTGGTGCCTCTTGTAGATGCTGTCTTTGATGGGAAGGATGTGCCTGTTATGGACCGGGTTATCTCTGCAACCTTGTGCATTTCTGTGTTGCCCCTAGATTCATTCACCTGCACTGTACAGCAGACAACTAACCTAGCAAACCGCACATTTCAGGATGTGGAAGGAAACCAGAGCACTTGGGGAAACGAATGTGGATACAGGAAGAGTGTGCAAACTCTAGACAGGCAGTGCCAGACTCAGGATTGAGCCTGGGTCTGTGGAATTGAGAGCTGTGCCACAACTTCTGTTACGATATTCCTTGAGGTCAAGAAAATGTATCCAAATATTGATGCTGTGACAGGCAATCTTAGAGGCTCTGGGGAACAGAAGACGACCAAACATCCTGCAAAGCCTGCTCCATTGAATTAGATCACAGCTGAACCATTATCGCAGGTCATGTGCCTGCGCAGTCCCTGAATCCTCAATTTACTTAGCATCCAGAAAAATCTACCAGCCTTGGGTTTGAATGTTCTCGATACAGGGGCAAAAGAGGAAGACTTCCAAAGATTCGCAACTGAAAGAGAGTGATTGAGGAGATGGTGAAAATGACTGGACATTTATGTAGATACTAAAGTAGCCCCATTGTCTGAGGAGAGGAATTATACCGTATGGAAATGAGCCCTTCAGCCCATCTTGTCCATACTGACGAAAGTACCTTCCTGAGTTGGTCCCGTTTGCAGACATAAGAGGCTGCAGTTGCTGGAATCTGGAGTAGCACACAAAACCCTGGGGGAACTCAGCAGGTCAGGCAGCATCCATGGACAGAAATTTCATGTCTAGACCCTTCCTCACAGGTTGTCCCATCTGGCTCACATCCCTCTCAACTTTTCCTATCCAAGTACCTATCCAAATGTCTTTTAATTACTGTAATTGTAACCACTTACTCAGGCAGCTTGTTACAATACTCATTAACAGCTGTGTTAAAAGGCTCCCTTTAAATCTTCCCCCACACACCTTAAACCTATGCCCTCCAGTTTTAGACTTTCCTACTGTGGGAAAAAGTCTGTGACCATCCACTTTATCTGAGCCCTCATAATTTTATGAGCTTCTGTAAGGTCACCCCTCAGGCTTCTGCACTCAGTAAAACCATTGCAGCCTGTTCAGTTTCTCGCATCCAGTCCTGGCAACCTCAGTGTGAATCTTTTCTACACCCTCTCTAACTTAACGACATCCTTCCTACCGCTGGATGATGAGGACTGCACACAAGGAGAGAGAAACTGAATTAGCTTCTCAGTTTAAATATATTCCAGTTCTGACTAAGGAATTTCACCCTGAAGCACCAACTCCACATATGCTGCTCGACCTACTAAGTGTTTCCAGCATTTTCTACCTTTGTACTGTCAGAGACTGTTGTTATTAAGAAGATTATTCCTCCTTCAGTAACCTTATGGTAAGAGCTCTTTCGAGTTTGGGCCCTTTTAGCCTGCTTTGGAGTTTAAAGGAAGTTCTGTTTTGTGGAGCAGTATAATAGTTGCTCCTGTTAATTATTCACCTTTGGACCTGTTGCCCACCCCATGTTACTGATTACCATGCGAACATCGTTCCTCCCAACTGGTTTAATGTGGTTACAAAACACACGATAACAAATGCTTTTCCAAATTCCTTCATTGGAATTTTGACCTCAGAAAACAAATAGAAAGTTGTGCTTGAACTGCAAGGGCTGCTGGAACAGCCCTCAAAACCTCCTCTCTGCAGGCTGTGGCAGAGTCATTTGAAAATCTAGAATTGCTCATTACAGGAATGTCTGGATGTATCAACCATAAATTGGCTAATGTCCTGCCCTGGAGCCACAACATTTTTTTTTAAAGTGCCTTTGTCTCTAGTTAGTTTTAGTAACCCAGCTTTACTTGGACAACCGCCCTCTTTAAAACTTGCGTAAACATTGAGGGAAGGAGGACTGGAATCTGAGACACAGGAGCTGGCTTGTACCGCAGCTACCTTCACCGCTGGATGTTGAGTTGCCACACTGTCCACCCCTGGGTCTGGAGGTTGTTGTTTCAAGCCACACTCAGTCATAGCACAGAAACAGTCCTTTCAGCCCATCATGTCCATGCTGACCTTCTTATCCCTCTACATTAATCTCATTTGCTCCTGTTAGGACTGTATGCCTATGTCCTTTGTCTGTTGTTTAAGGGTCTATCTAAATATCTCTGAAACATAGTGATTGTATCTGAATCCACCACTGCATGCCAGAGTTCCAAACTTCAGCCAATCTCTAGAGGCTAGCTGGAAAGTGATAGGTGAAGCCAGGTGGGTGGGAAAGGTCAAGGGCTGGAGAAGAGGGAATCTGATAGGAGAGGAGAGTGAACCATAGAACAAGGGGAAGGAGGAGAGGACCTAGGGGGATGTAATAGGCAGGTGAGAAGAGGTATAAGTTCAGTGGGGAATAGAAGAAGTGAGGTGGTGGGAATTCTGTTTATTGGAAAGAGAAATCAATATTCGTGCCATCAAGTTGGCGGCTACCCAGACAAAATATCAGGTGTTGCTTCTTCACCCTGAGGATGGCCTCATCTTGGCACAAGAGAAGGCCTTGGACCGACATGTCGGAATGGGAATCGGAATTAAAATGTTTGGCCACCAGTAGTCCCTCTTGTGGTAGATGGTGGGGAGGCCAATTTGCCAAAAGCTTTATTTATGACCATATCTTGGCGTGTGCCCTAGTGGGCAAGGCATCAGACTAGTAACCTGAAGGTCACTGGTTCGAGCCTCAGCTGAGGCAGTGTGTTTGTGTCCTTGAGCAAGGCACTTAACAACACATTGCTCTGCGACGTCACCAGTGCCAAGCTGTATGGGTCCTAGTGCCCTTCCCTTGGACAACATCGGTGGCATGGAGAGGGGAAGGCCTGCAGCTTGGGCAACTGCCAGTCTCCCATACAACCCTGCCCAGGCCTGCGCCCTGGAAACTCCTTGCACTTGTCTGTTTTAAATCCTATCTGCCATTTTCAACCCATTTTGTCTTACCCCCATCAACTTTCCTGGTAACATTTTCAAAAAACTGTATAAGATTGGTCAGATATGACCTACCATGCAAAAGCCATGTTGGCTGTCCCTGTCTATTGGAATACTTATATATCCGGTCCTTCCCATGACTTGCCCACCATAGTCTGGAAGAAGCTGCAAATGGATGCCCTTCTTGCAGGTGTGCTTATCAGGGCCACTGGAGATCTCCCTGCCTTCCCACATACGGCAAGAGGAGCATTTTACTATATTCCCTGGCATTCCCACTGGTCTAACTGTGCAATAAGAAAGAAAGAAAAAAGTGAACAAAAATCTCTCTTGAATGAAAAAGCTCTCTGAGCCAACCCTGAAGTTCCCACTCAAACATTGGGCCACTCATACAATGGCTGCTCTGCTTAAACCTAACTTTGTCTTGGACCAGGCCAGTTACCTAATTGTGTATGCCACAGTTCTCCTCGGGAACTGTGGCATATAGACTGTCCCAACTGTCCCTGCTTATGGGACAAATGAAGCTGTTACTAGGCCTTTGACAAGGTCCTTCATTGGAGTTTGGTCAAGAGAGTTCTGTCATTTGGCATTCAGGATGAGGTCATAAAGCGGATTTGTCATTGACTTTGCGGGAGAAGCCAGAAAGTGGTTGTGGTAGATGGTTGCCTCTGTGAATGAAGGACTATGGCTAGTGGTGTGTCACAGGGATTGAAAGAGTGTTGCCAGGACTTGAGGAACTGAGTTATAGGGAAAGGTTGAATAGGTTAGAACTTTATTCCCTAGAGCATAGAAGCATGAAGGCATATTTGATAGAGGTATACCAAATATGAGGGACATAGATAGCTTAAATGAAAGTAGGCTTTTTCCCACTGAGGTTGGGTGAGACTAGAACTAAAGGTAATGGGTTAAGGGTGAAAAGTGGAATGTTTTAGGGGGTACATGAGGGAGAATTTCTTTAGTCAGAGGGTGGTGAGAATGTGGAGCAAGCAGCCAGCAGAAATGACTGATGCAGGTTCAATTTTAATACTTAAGAGAAATTTGGATAGGTACATGGATGGGGAGGAGTATGGAGTACTATGGTGCAGATACAGTTCTATGGGACTAGACATAGAAATAGTTTGGTACAGACTAAACAGGCTGAAGGGCCTGTTTCTGTGTTCTGGTACTCTATCCGGAGAGAAAAGAATCAGGTCGAGGAGTATCTGCAGGGGAGAAGATATTATTGACATTCTGGGGCGAAACCTTGCATCAGGACCGAGGGTGGGGAAGGGAGAGGAGATGGTTGGTACAAAGAGCAAAGGGGGAGGAGTAAGACAGAGACAGGTAGGTGATTGGTGGACTGAAGATTAGTGAAGGCTGACAGACAGAGTTGATGTAGGTGTGGAGTTAGGAAGCAGAGGCAGGTAGGTGAGAGATGGAGGCAAGGCTGAAGGTAAAGACAGTCGGAGGGCTATGATCGAAGTCCAATTTCTAAAGAAGTTGATAACAAGAAGCATAAGGGAGAAGTGTATGGCAGATGCCAGAACCAGATAAGGGAGGGTGAGGAGACCTTCATTGAACTGTTAGATGGAACCAGGAACAGGAGGGGGACCAAGATGGGTGCTGGAGATGGGAAAGTGAACACAAATGGGTGGACTAGAGGAGGATTGGGGAAGCAGGGGAGAGAAACACTGGAGGAGGGGATTAACTAACATGGGGAAACTCCATGTCCATGCCGTTGGGTTGCAGACCACCCAGCTGGAATACAAGATGATGTTCCTTCAGTCTGTCCCAAGTCAGAGAAGAAGGGGTCAATTTTGGTTTTCCATTACAGCCCAGCTTAGTTTCCTCATAGCTTCAGTCACAGCTTGCACGTAATCAACATGATTCAAGGCGTGACTAAGTATCCAATCTCTGACCGACTTTCTTCCAATAACTGAAAACCTGTAAACTGTAAATGTTGGAAATCCAAAATAAAAATAGGGAACACTGGGAGTACTCATCAAATCAGGAGGAGAAAGAATCAGAATTGATATTTTTGGTTGGACTGCTATTTGTCCATCTTTCTGTATCTCACAGGCAATTCAACTCTTCATAAACCATTCAGACTCAATAGGCTTTAGAAATATGGCACTTCAGGGCAAGGCATTGTGATGTCAGTATGTATCACCACGTGTGACTGCCTGGGAGGGGATTGTGTGTGTGTAAACAGGAAGACCTCTGGTGGATGTTGGCAGGCAGAGTGGGAGAGGCAGTGTGGGTCAGCCCCACCCTGGGGCTTTCTGTATAAGTGGAGAAGCTGTGAGGACTTGTCATAGTACAAAAACAGCGTAATTACACTGAGGGTGCTATATGGAATGAACTGCCAGATGAAATAGCTAGGGCAGGTCCCAACATTTAAAAGACACTTGGACAGTTACATGGATAGAAAAGTTTTAGCGGGCCAAACATGGGCAAATGGGGCATCTTAGCATGGACCAGTTGGGCTGAGGGGCTTGTTTCCCTACTGTACAACGCTATAGCTCTACTTAAAGCCAGGACGGGCATAGATAGCGTGAATGTATTAAGTCTTTGCCCAGAGAATTTGAGGGCATAGCTTGAAGTGAGAGAGGAATGATTTAATAGGAACTTGAGGGACAGCTTTTTTATACGAAGGGTGGTATCTGTGTGGGATCAACTGCCAAAGAAAGTGGTTGAAGCAGATACAAAAATAACTTTTAAAAATCAGATGTTAGGTACATGGATTGGAAGGTTTAGGTTATGGGCCAAACACTAGCAAATGGATGAGATGTCCTGACTGGGCTGAAGAACGTGCTTCTGTGCTGTCTGCTTCCACCCAGTATTCTCATTTTCCCTTGTTCATTCCTCACTCAGCTGGATCTAATTCTAAACACTGGTTTTACAGCTCACTCTTTTCTAATGAATTCTGCAGGCCTAGAAGGAAGATGCAGTAAATGGGAAGGATTCATTTCATATACATTGGTTTCAAAACCAAGGGGGACCTGGGGGATGTTAACGTGGTAGTAAGTGAATGCTATTACAGTGCCAGTGTCCTGGGTTCAATTCCACTGCCTTCTGTAAGAAGTCTGTATCTTCTCCTCATGACCAAGTTTCATGCCGGCAGGTAGGAGGCTACCCAGGTGGCAGATAAGCATGAACATCCAACTCACAGACCTCCATTGATACCCCTGCCCCCCCCCCCCTTACCCCCATCCCTATCTATTATTTCAGTCTGGTTCTCTTCCTCTCTCTTTTCCCCCCCCCCCACTATAATCTCCCCCCAGCCCTACCTTTCTTTCTCTTTTATTTCCCATAATTCTCCACCTTCCCCCTAGCCCATTTCCATCAACCTATCACTTTCTAGCTCTCTACTTTATCTCTCCCCCCAGTTCTTATCCCCCCTTGACCATCCAATGTTACTTCACTCCTGATGAAGGGTTTCGGCCCGAAATGTCGTCACTACCTCCTCCCATAGATGCTGTCTGGCCTGCTGAGTTCTGCCAGCATTTTGTGTTTCTAATTCTGCTCCTATGTCTTGTGGTCTAAATCTGGTTGTTGTATCTGCCTCAACCACTTCCTCCCGCAGCTCACTCATTTTATTTAAAATATTTTATTATTTCATAAATATACAGCATGATAACAAGCCCATCTGGCCCAATGAGTGCAGGCTGCCCAATTACACTCATGTGACCAATTAACCTACTAACCTGCACATCTTTGAAATGTGGGAGGAAACCAGAGCACCCGGAGGAAACTCGGTCATGAGGAGAAGATACAGACTTCTTACAGATGGCAGTGGAATTGAACCCAGGTCACTGGCACTGTAATAGCATTCACTTACTACCACGTTAACATCCCCCAGGTCCCCCTTGGTTTTGAAACCTATGTATATGAAATGAATCCTTCCCATTCACTGCATCTTCCCTCTAGGCCTGCAGAATTCATTAGAAAAGAGTGAGCTGTAAAACCAGTGTTTAGAATTAGATCCAGCTGAGTGAGGAATGAACAAGGGAAAATGAGAATACTGGGTGGAAGCAGACAGCACAGAAGCACGTTCTTCAGCCCAGTCAGGACATCTCATCCATTTGCTAGTGTTTGGCCCATAACCTAAACCTTCCAATCCATGTACCTAACATCTGACTAAATTAGACTAACATCTAAATTAGACCGCTTGGCTCATCGAGTCTGCACAACTATTTTGTCATGGTGATTTATTATCCTTCTCAACTCCATTCTCATGCCTTCTCCCGTAACCTTTGAAGCCCTGACTAATCACGAACCCATCAACCTCTGCTTTAAATATACCCAGTGACTTGGCCTCCACAGCCATCCGTGGCAATTATTTCCACAGAATCATCCACTCTGGCTAAAGAAATTCCTTATCATCCTTGTTTGAAATGGACTCCCCTCTATTCTAAATCTGTCCTCATCCACTATAGGAAACATCTTTTCCATGTCCTCTCTATCTAGGCCTTTAAATGTCCAATAGGCTGTAATGATATTGCCCCTTGTTCTTTCATTTTTTTAAACTTCCATGAGTACACACTCAGAGCTATCAAATGTTGCTCATATGTTAAACCTTTCGTTCCCAGAATCATTCTCATGAACCTCCTCTGGACCCTCTCCAAAGCCAGCACATCTTTTCTTAGATATGGGGCCCAAAACTGCTCACAATACTGACCAATGCCTTAAAAAGCCCTTGCATAACATCCTTGCTCTTATATTCTAGTGTCCTCTCGAACTGAAAGCTAACATTGCATTTGCGTTCCTTACCACTGCCTCAACCTGCAAATTAACCTTTAGGGATTTCTGCATAAAGACTCCCATGTCCCTTTCTACTTCTGATTTTTGAAAATGTTATCCCCATTTAGAAAATAAACTACACCTTTCTACCTTCTAACAAAGTGCATGTCCATACATTTCCCTACATTATATTTCTTGCCACTTTGCCCATTCTCCCAATCTGTCTAAGTCCTTCTGCAGACTCCCTGCTTCCTCAACACAACCTGGCCCTCCACCTATCTTTGTATCATCCTCAAACTTGGCCACAAATCATCAATTCCATCATCTGAATCATTGACATATAACGTGAAAAGAAGCGGTCCCAAAATCAACCCTTGCAGAACACCACTTGACACCAGAATAGGACTCCTTTATTCCCGCTCTTTGCCTCCTGTCAGTCAGCCAATCTTCTATCCATGCTATCTTTCCCATAGTACCATGGTTTCCCATCTTGTTAAGCAGCCTCATGTGCGGCACCTTATCAAAGGCCTGCTAAAAATCTAAGTAAGCAACAGCCACTGACTTTCCTTTGTCTATACTGCCTATTAGATCTTCAAAGAATGCAAACAGATTTGTCAGGTAAGACTTTCCCTTAAGGAAACAATGCCAACTTTGGCCTACATTATCATGTGCCTCCAAATGCACCAAAATTTCAACTTTAAAACTGGACTCCAACTACCGAAGCCAGGTTAACCGGCCAATAATTTACTTTCTTCTGCCTCCCTCCCTTCTTAAAGAAGTGACATTTGCAACTTTCCTGTCTTCCAGTACCATTCCAAATCTAGTGATTCTTGAAAGATCATTTCTAGTGCCTCCACAATCTCTTCAGCCACCTCTTTCAGAACCCTGGGGTGTAGTTCATCTGGTCCAAATGAATTACCCACCTTCAGACCTTTCAATTTCCTAAGAACTTTCTCTTTAGTAATAGCAAATACGCTCATTTCTACTGTCTGACACTCCTGAATTTCTAGCATACTGCTAGTATCTTCCACAGTGAAGATTCATGCAAAATACTTACTAAGTTCATCTGCTGTTTCTTTTTTCCCCATTACAATCCTTCCAGCACAATTTTCCAGTGGTCCAATTTCCACTCTTGCTTCTCTTTTACACTTTATATATCTTGAAAAAAACTTCTGGTATCCTCTTCCCACTAATTTTTGCTCTATCATATAACCTCTTTGGCTTTTATGTCTTTAACTTCCCCTTACAGCTATGGCCACCCCATCCTCCTTTCAGAATACTTCATCTTTGGGATATATCTTTCCTGCACCTTCTGAATTTCCCACCCTCTCCAAACGCCAGCCATTGCTGTTCTGCAGCCTGTGTATAACTTCCGTCTGAGTCTTTTTACCCTTGCAGTTTCTTAACTCTACCCACAATGATTCTACATCTTCTAATCCTATGTCACCTCTTTCTAAGGATTTGATTGCATTTTTTAACAACCCCCTCTGATTAACTGCCTGTCCTTTCTATACAAGGTAGTTTCTTGGATGTTTAGCTCTTGACCATTATCTTCTTTCAGCCACGTCTCAGTGATGCTCACATCGTACTTGGCAATCTCTAACTGCATTACATGATCGCCTTCCTTATTCCATATACTGCATGCATTCAAATATAATACTTCCAGTCCTGTATTCATCAACCTTTTAGATTTTGCCCCGTGTTACACTTCACCACATCCCATTGACTGTAATTTTGCCCTTTAATCTGCCTGTCTCATTGCACACTGCATTGACTTTTATACCAACTGCCCCATCCTCAGCCTCATCACTCTGGTTCCCATCCCCCTGCCAACTTACTTTAAACCCTTCCCAACAGCTCTATCAAACCTGCCTGCAAGGATATTGGTCCCTGTCTGGTTTGGGTTTAACCCATCCTTCTCGTACAGGTCATACCTTTCACAGAAACAAGCCCAATAATCTAGAAATCTGAAACACTGCTCCCTGCGTCACTTGTTCATCTGTATTATTGCCCTATTCCTGCCCTGACTAGCACGTGGGGTGCAGAGTAATCCAGAGATTACTACCTTGGAGGTTCTGCTGTTCAACCTCTTCCTTAACTGCGCAAGACCGCTTCTCCCTTTCTTCCTATATCTTTGGTGCCAATGAACACCAGAACTTCTGACTGCTTGACAGGTTGGACAGGCAAATGGAGAGGAAAGGTTTAGAGGAATATGGGTCAAATGCTGAAGAATGGGACTAGCTTGAATGTGGTGCCTTGGTTGGCATGGATCTGACACCAATTTACTGCCCTCTACTGTGCCTGTTGTCTATTATTTATTGTAATGCCTGCACTATTTTGTGCACTTTATGCAGTCCTGGGTAGGTCTGTAGTCTAGTGTCGTTTTTTGTGTTGTTTTATGTAGTTCAGTGTAGTTTTTGTATTGTTTCATGTAGCACCGTGGTCTCGTTTTTTCTGTGTACTGCACCAGCAGTTATGGTCAAAGTGACTTGACTTGACTTGAATAGCATGTTTCCATGCTAAACGACTCTCCGACTCCATAACCTTTGTGTGGTCAAGAGAAGAGACCTATCCTGTACTGGACCAGTGAGATTGGGTGAGGGGTTGGGACAAGGTGGGCACAAGTTAGCTGGGATCCACTAGAATTACAGAACCAACATGAAGGGCTGAATGGTCTTGTCCTTCCGAGGAAAGGAAAGTAAGGTTGGGAAAATCATAGCAAGACAAATCATGAAGTCGTAGGGTCGTTCAGCCCAGTTTGTCCTTGCCAACTGTGTTGCCCAGCGAGCATTACCATCTGCTTGTAATTGGCCCATTGCCCACTAAACCTCTCTTATCTATGTACTTATCTAGAAGGTTTTTAAACATTGCTCATGTGTCTGCCTCAATCACTATTTCTGGCAGCTTATTCCAAATATGCACCACCTTTTGCATGAAGAAGCTGTCCCTGATATCACTTTTAAATCTCTGAATTCTGATCTTGCACTAATGCTGTTGTTTTCTGCTCTCCTTGCCAGGGAAAAGACAAAGTGCTTTCACCCTGTCTCTGCCCTTCATGATCTCTGGCAAGTCACCCCACAATCTCATGCATTCCAGGAAATAAAGTCCTAGTCTACACAACTTTTCCTTGTACATCAGACTCCCAGGTCCAGGCAACCTTCTCATCAAACTTTTCTGCACTCTTTCTAGTTTAATGACATCTTACCTCTAATAGGGTGACCAAAACTCTAAACTCACCATAAAAAGAGAACCTAAAAGGCTCGTATTAACAAATGTGGGTTTGTTTAGCTGTTTTTCTGAAACTTTCATTCACATTGATAATATTTGGAAGTAAGTGCTTGTGGCTGAGTTTATATCTTTCATTGTTTGTGTTGCTATGTTGATAACCGTGCTGGGGAGAATAAATGTTCCAAGGGCAAAGTAAGTGTTTCAGCTCTCTGATATAATAGGAAGTGACTGAACGATTGTCTAGACAAGTCCAAGTCCAGACGTGGGAAAGGTGTGTGACTGCCACACCTTCTAACTAGTATCAACTAGACCCTGAATGCGTCGACTGATTTGTCAGGGCTGGATCAGCGGTTATAGCTGCTACAAACGTGAGTCAGAGAGGCTGCGTTTGAAGGTGGAGTTAAGACACCTGAGGTTGAATCAGCCTGATTTCACAGATCAGCTATAAAAGAATCGTTTGGCAGTGAGCTCCCCAATTTAAAGTGTTCGTCTGCCAGACTCGTGTGCTGCAGGATGCTTGCGTGTGAGGTGTCGATGAAATGGCTCGGGCTCTTGGCTGTCTTGCTGTCGATTGTTGGACCATGTTTCGGAGGCATGAGGGCAATGGAAACACCAAAGAATATACCACGAACTCCAGGGAATTTAATCCTGAATAATACCAGAAGTAGAATCAATTGCAGACAGGTAACATTCTGACCTGACCTTGTTAAACATTAAGTGTGAAGTTGAGCCATTTTATAGCTTAAAGGAACCTTCAGCCTCAGATGTAGAAGCTCTTCCCAACTGAACAAGAAAAAAGTGAAAGTGTGTCCCCAAGATGTTCAATGCGATCTGATTGAGGGCTTAAGTTGCTTCATTGATATTTTTTAAGTATTGTGCTCTTGAAACTGTGTTGATATTTTCTCTGGAGTATTGAATAGAGGGAGGGAGGGGTGAAGTATTACAGTTTGTTTTTGGACGACCGAGATTTACTTGGCAGAGAGTTGCAGTGGTTTGCAGCACGCTATTTAAGTTTGAGGAGGGATAGTGGCCGGACTGTGGGAGAAAGGCAGATGAGTTGTGTTATGCTTAAGGGCAGGTGACCTTTCATGCTGTTAGACCATGTGATTTAGATTTCTCTACAATAAATTAGCAAATTGGTTTATTATTGTCACGTGCTGGGGTACAATGAAATACTTTGTTTTGTATGCCGTCCACACGGATCACTTCATCACATCAGTGCTTTGAGGTAGTACAGGGGAAAACAACAGAAGGCAGAATAAAATGTCTTACTTACACAGAAAGTGCAGTGCAGGCAGATAATAAAGTACAAGGGCCATAACGAGGTAATTGTAAGGTCAAGATTCCATCTTATTGTACTGGGGAATCATTCAATAGTATTAAAACAGCAGGGTAGAAGCTGTCCTTGAGCCTGGTGGAATGGGATTCAGGCTTTTGTATCTTCGGCCCAGTGGGGAAGGGGAGAAGAGAGAATATCTGGGGTGGAGTGAGGTTTTGATTATATTGGCTGCTTTATAGAGGCAGTGAGAAATGTAGACTACTCGTGTATGAGAGACTGATTTGTTTGGAGGCTACATGGTGAAGTTTAACTTCCATAATTGTAATCAGGCTTGCTTACCCTGTAGCTGTACCCATCAGTTCTCCAACCCTCCTTCTCTCTTATCAGATTTTGCACATCAACAAAGTTCCTGCCTTGGTCACTGAACAAATTCCCCAGTCTCTTGGTCTCCTGCAGAGAGGTTTCACCAGATGCCTGCGTATGGAACATAGAACAGTACAACAGACCATTAGGCCCCTTGTGATCTCAGCTTTTTTTTTGCATTTGATCTTCTACAACTTAAAAGAACAAGGAACAGTGTTAATATGGTACTGTTCCCAACCTTGGAACATCTCACTGCAACTTCCAGCTAAGCTCCACATTCCCACCTCTTCATGTTCCCACTTCTCCCTGTGGGAGTGAACTCCACATTCTCACTTCTTCCTGTGTGATGAGCTTACTCCTAAATTCCCAGTGAGATTTGTTAGGAATTATTTGCTAACTATGACCTCATGGATCTGGTCTGGTCCACACTCGATCCCTCCAGCTAAGCTCTCATCTTTGCTCTTCTACTTCTAGTGAAATAGTCCCAAGGTAGTCAGTCTTTCCCAATGGATATAACCTTCGCAGTCACTTCTAAAGCTTTGTACTGCTATCTTATACATCTCTGTGCTGAATAAGAGACCAGATTGTGGTCACGTTTCACTTGGTGTTTACATACTGTGACTTGTACACAGAAATAAACACCTGCAGTTGCTGCGTATCTGAGATTAAAGCAGAGAATGCTGAGATACTCAGCAGATCAGGCAGCATCCATGGGGAGGGCGGCAGAGTTTGCACTTCAAGTCTGAGACACTCCATCTGCATAGATCCAAAGAAAGGTCTTTGCCTAAAACATTTTCTGGGGTGGGGCATGGTAGTTAGCACGATTCTATTACAGTACCAGCAACAAGGATTCAATTCTGCCGCACTCTGTAAGGAGTTTGTATGTTCTCCCTGTGACCATGTGGGTTTCCCCCATGTCCTCTGGTTTCCTCCCAGAACCGTTTCTGCTGTTGGGAGAAGGGCAAAGGTGGGTTACTGGCGCCTTAAAACCAGTCGCTTCGGGCAGATGGAGCTCATCAGTTGTGGTTGGCAACTCATCTAGAAGAAGGAAAACTCTGATCTCAAACCTCTGCTGCTTTGCGGCTGTACCCACTCGTGGGGAAGACTTTGGGAGTAAACACCCCCAACCCCTGAGGAAATATCTGGAGCTGGAGTCCTTAAGGCAGTGTTATGTTGAGTTCAACAGAATTCCTGTGATGCTGCTGGTGCCAAACTGTATTGGTCTCTGCCGTTTCTTTGGATTCATCAGCTGCATGGACAACAGCTTCCTCTCCATATCTTACTGCGCTGGCTTGTGTATCAACTTTGATGTCGTCAGCTAGGATGCAATATCCATAGTTGACCCCAATCAGTGGAGCTGGCCCACCTAATCTGACTGTAGGAAATATCTCATTAATCTGGAAGGGGTACAGAAAAGATTTTCAGAAGTGTTTCTAGGACTGGAGGGCATAAGTTATGAGGAGAGACAGGAAAGGCTGGGACTACGTTCCCTGTGGTGAAGGAGGCTGAGGGGGCACTGATAAAGGTTTATAACATTATGAGGTGGATGGTCAGAGTCTTTTTCCCAGGGTAGGCAAGTCCAAAACTAGAGGGCACAGGATTAAGGTGAGAGGAGAAAGATTTAAAAGTAACCAGAGGAGTAACTTTTTCACACTGAGGATGGTGGGTACATGGAACAAGCCGCCAGAGGAAATGGTAGAGGCAAGGACCATTATGATGTTGAAAAAACATTTAGATAGGTAAATGGAGAGGATAGATTCAGAGGGATATGGCTAAACATGGAAGTGGGACTAGCTCAAATAGACAACTTGAGTCTGCCTGGACAAAGTTGGGCTAAAGGGCCAGTTTCCATACTGTATGACCGTATGGTATACGGTATACCTTACGGTATGTTTCATACCACAACTTTGTAATTCTGTCACACATGAAATGCACTCAAGTATTTGGATTTGCTATGTTACTGATTTATTCACAGTCAGCCGCTGCTGTTGGTGGTTTGTGTGTCTCCCATTGCTCCCTCTCCTCCTCCTGTTCAGTGTGTTAATCTTCTGACCTTCTTCACTGTTTGCAGAGGTGTGGCCTCGGATACTACAGAGAATATAAAGATTATTTCTTGGGTCGATGTGTACGCTGTCGCTGTCACGGCCATTCAGACCGATGTGAAGATAGAACCGGAAGATGCATTGTAAGTAAATTTGATTTCATTGTTCATAATATTATCATTTTGTTTATCAGTCGAGGGATTGTGTTCGTGAGTCAGGAATTATATTGCAGCTTTATAAAACTCTGGTTAAGCCACTTCTGGAGTATCGCATTCATTTCTGGTCACCCCATTATAGGAAGGATGTGGGGGCTTCAGAGAGGATGCAGAGGAGGTTCACCAGGATGCTGCCTGGATTAGAGGGGGCCTGTGCTATAAGGAAAGGCTGGACAAACTTGGGTTGTTTTCTCTGGAGTGTCAGAGGCTGAGGAGAGACCTGATGAAAGTTTGAAAGATTAAAAGCATAGATAGTCAGCCAGTATCATTTTACCAGGGTTGAAATGTCTAATGCTGGAGGGCACGGGGCAGGGGGAACCTCAAAGAAAATGTGCGTTGTGTTTTTACACACAGTTGTGGGTGCCTGGAATGCACTACCTGCAAAGCTGGTGAGGCAGATATGACAGAGTGTTTAAGAAGCTCTTAGAAAGGCACGTGGATGTTCAGGGCATTATGGGATATCGACAACGTGCAGGTAGAAGGGATTCGTGTAATTATATTAATTACTTTGACACAATGTCATGGGTCAAAGAACCTGTTCCAGTTCTGTGTTCTATTTATTTACAGCAAGTTGTACAACTCGACAGACCCTGACTGGTATTTTAGCTCCACACTGGCCTTCACCCATTCCTCTCCATCATCACATCCATCGTCCCTCTTTATTCCCCTTCCCTCAAACCTGTCTCTCGCCAGAATGCCACAGCTGGTTAGAGTCTCTGCCTCAAAGCAGAGGAGACCTGGGTTCGATCCTGACCTCCAAAGCTGTCCGTGTGGAATTTGCAAGTTCTTCCCGTCACTGTGTGGGTTTCCTCCCACGTCTCAGATGGGAGGTTAATTGTCTAATGTTAACTCCCCAAAGTGTGTGGGTGAGTGGTAGAGTCTGAGGGAAGTTGATGGGAGAATGGAATAGATTCAGAATCAGGTTTGTTATCACTATTTGATATGATGTCAAATTTTGTCTGATATGATGTAAAGTTTGTTGTTTTGTAGCAGCAGTACAGTGCAAGACATAAAATTACAAAAAGTTACAAAATAAATAGGGCAACAATAAAATGAATAATGAGACGGTGTACATGGGTTCCTAATGGAAAAAAGCTCTTCCTGAATCATTGAGGATGGGTCTTCATACTCCTGCACCTGCTCCCTGATGAGAAGAGGGCGTGCCCCAGGTGATGGGTCCTCAGTGATGTCTGCTGCCTTCACGAGGCACCATCTCCTGAAGATGTCCTCAGTGGTGGGGAGGGTTGTGCCCATGATGAAGCTAGCTAGCCTCTTGCTGTTCTGTGGATCGCAGACTCCATACCAGGCTGTGATGCAACCTGACAAAGAGCTCTCCACCATAAATCTGGAAAAACTGTAAGATTCGTTGGTGACATACCAAATCTCCTCAAAATGCTAATGTAAAGAAGCTGCTAGTGTGCCTGCTTTGTGAGATTGCATCAGCCTAGGACAGATCCTTGGAGATGTTGACAGCCCCCAGGTGTAGCATTAGTATAAATGGATTGTTGATGGTCACCATGGACTCGATGGGTCTGTGTTCATGCTGTATCTCTCTATGACACTATGACCTTGACTGCTCCCTATGGGAACTGGTTCCATATACCCACCCTAAAGGACTTTATTCCGATTTCCCAGTTTGTGACTTAAGGAGTTAAAGAACCATGGAATATTTATGACATGGAAAAATGCCACTCGACCCATTGTGTCTGTGCTGGTGGAACAAGTGCTCCTGGGTATAACCCCACCCCCAGCAGTGGGCCTGTGACCCTGCGGCTCACAGCTCCTCATCCACACACTAGCTGAGTGAAAATGTGGGGGGTTTCTGCCTGTCTCACCCAATTGGACATGGAGATCCAGATTCAGCATCCCCTGGTGAAAAATAATTTCCGTATCTCTGCTGTGATCCTCTAACAGCTCCGTGCTCATAGTTTTTAACCCTTCTGCTGAGGGAAATATTCCTTCCAATTGCTTCTCCCTAAACCTGTCAAAAGTTCCAGTTTTTTTTTACCAAAATACAGTAAAGAAAGTTATTTTGTGAGATTGCCATTCATACAGATAATTTCATCACATCAGGACAGCAATATAGTACAAGGAAAAAGGACATGGACTGATTAGGGAAAATCAGCATGGCTTTGTGTGTGGTAGATCATAGAGTTTTTTGAGGAAGTTACCAGGAATCTCGAGGAAGGCAAAGGAATGGATGATTTCTACCTGTACTTTAGCAAGGTCTTTTACAATATCCCTAATGGGAGATTGATCAAGAAAGTTCAATCGCTTAGCATTCAAGATGAGGTAGTAATTGTTTTAAACAATGGTTTTACAGAAGAAGCCAGTGAGAGAGTTAGTAGATGGTTGCCTCTCTGACAAGAGGCCTGTGACTAATGGAAAGTCTATTTCAGAACCTTACACATCTCCACCAGTTTATAAATTCCTTGAGCTCACTACCTGCTAACTACCAGCTGCCTAAAAATTGCAGAATACTCAGCCTAAACTGGCACCCTATTATTCAGTAAAACCTCTAGTATTTGAGCTTAGTTTGTCTTTCATTAAATTTAGAGGTACAGTGCTACAGCACGCCTCCTGGCCCAACGAGCCCGAACCACCCAATTACATCTATGTAACCGGTTAACTTACTAACCAGTGCACCTTTGGAATCTGGGAGGAAACTGGAGCAGCCAAAGGAACCCCACGCAGCCACAAAGAGAATGTAGAAACTCCTTGCAGACTGTGGCGGAATTGAGCTCGGGTTGCTGGTGCTGTAATAGTGTTACGCTAGCCATCACACTACTGGGCCGCCCTTTCAAAACCAGTTCACACTGGCACGTTTTTCAGAGATCAACGCGGGGGAGTTTTTTTTTCTGTCTTTGTGCATTGAAATTGGAGCTGATGCTTATGATCTTAGCAAAAAGTCAAAGTGAAAATCCAGTTTATTGTCACATGCATAAGTGCAATGAAAAAAGCTTAATTGCAGCAGCATCACAGGCATAAAGCATCAAGTAAGCAGAGTTTGCCAGAAAGAAAATGAATTGAACATAAATTATGCACAAAAGGAGGCATCTCTCTGGAGGTGCTGCCAGAGCTTGAGGCAGGTACATTGACAAATTTTAAAGGCCATTGGATAGATACGTGAAAAGGTTTAGAAGGTTATGGGACAAACACTGGCAAATGGGACTAAATTAAATAGAGATCTTGGTCAGCATGGATCAATTGGGCTGAAGAGCCTGTTTCCATGCTGCTAACTCAATGCCTTTATGACAATTTTAATAAGAACACGATTTGTGGTACTTAGTCAGGGAACTGTAGCATCTAGAGTCACATTATATCCTTCCATAGATGCTGCCTTACCTGCTGAGTTCCTCCAGCACTTTGTGTGTATTGCTTGGATTTGTGCTCAGAATCACTGTGCAGTAAATCGCAGATGTGAGTTCACTACACAACAGATCTATATAAAATCTTGATTTATTTTATTTCTACGTTTGTGGTACTCAGGCTGCACGGGCAATCCCAGCATTTATTATCCATCCCATCCTTAACCTCCCTGGAGGCAAGGATGTAACTTGTGTCATTGACAGGTCTGCAATCAAACAAAGGACAGCAAATCCCTTCTTCTGATGGACAGGAAAAAAGTTATTTTCCAATTTTGGTTCAGATTCTTTGCTCAAAGCTCCTTCCTTGGGAGCATTTTAGCTGCTTTTCCATAACAAGTTTTTCACCCAGAGGGAGATGGGCATGTGGAGCAAACTGCCAGAGCAAGTGGTAGAGGCAGGTTACAACATTCAGCAGGCATTTGGACAAATGCTTGGATAGGAACGGAGGAGAGAGATAACGCTCAGTGCAGGCAAACAGGATTAGATTAGATAGATGTCATGACTTGCATATTCAGTATGGGCCGAAGAGCCTGTTTCTATGCTATGTGACTATAATTCTTTAATAATGAGTATTGTAAACTCCTCTCTACAGTGATTCCAATTGATTTACCACATAGGGTTGGGCAGCAGTTAACTGAGATTAGTATGAAGTATGCACAAGCTGTTGAACAAATATTACAATATAATTGATCTGAATGCCTTTAAGTGAGACTGTGGAAATTAATTTATTTGAATATTTGTCAAAGAAGATTAATTAATTGTGCAAACCATTCACAGCAAGTACTCTGAAGTTACAATGTAGTCGCACAGCACAGAATCACGCCCTTTGGCCCACCATGTCCATGCAGATCATCAAGTAGCTGTTGTCACTAATGCCAGTCGCCAGCACTTGGTGCATAGCCTCCTGTGCCTTGGTCATTCAAGGGCTCAGCTAGGTACTTCAGTGTTGTGTGAGTCTGCCGCCAACACCCCAACAAACAGTGCATTCCTGATTACAGTGACCCTCTTGTACAAAAGTTCTTTTTTAAATCCTCTGTAAACCTTCACCCCAATCTGATGCCCACTAATTTTTAGACATCTCTGCTAAGGGAAAGCATTATTAAAAGAAAGTTATATGAGGAAAGTGAACTTTGATAAAGAATATATAGTCAAAGAGTCAGAGTGTACAATGGCACAGAAACAGATGCTTTAGCCCATCTAGATTCATGTCAACCTGATCTATTTGCACCCAGACCATATCCCTTCCATCCACATACCTATCCAAACCCCTCTTAAATTGTACAATTGAATCTGTGTCTACTCTTTGACCCTGATTCCAGGATTCATTCATGAAGTAATTTTACTTTCCCAGCTGTCCAATCTGGCCTCTTCCTTACCTCCTCCTCTGTTCCAACCAAGTCCAATGCAAGCTCGAGGAGCAGCTCAGCAGTTTCTGTCTGGGCATGTTACAGCCCTCAGGACTCTACACTGAAACTGCACTTTCAGAAAAAAAGCCATAAAGCACTGTATCACAGAAACAGGCCATTCAGCCCAACTAGTCCATGCCAACCTGGCCTTCTGCATAGTTCCATTTGCAGTCCCTGCACCTGGACCATATCCCTCCAAATCCCTCCCATCCAAATTATTCTTAAGTGTTACAGTTGAATCAAGTGGGCGTGTCCAGTTACTAGTCTTCACAGTGTGAATAACATGGATTAATATGAACATCTGCTATAATTTTTAAATGTCCTCAGGCACTCCTATATACCACTTGGAGGCATGGGTGGGTAGAAGCTGGGTTTGCCAGTGACATCAGATCCTGAAAAACTACGACAGAGAGAAAACACCTAGAGTTCATTTTAAAAACTGCTACAGCGCTCAGTAGAATGAGAGGAGATCACTTAAGGAAAGATAAGAAATTCTTCTTAGAGGCAGAGTTTAAAGATTTTAATTAATAATCCCCCTGCTTGTATCCTACTCCCTCCTAATGAAGTGGAATATGTCCACACAACCTGAGAGCAAGGATTGGACCAGGAGTAGGTGGTGACATGCAGTTGTGACTTGGAGCACTAAGTTTCTTTTAATGCTGCTTTATTTGGAATTTCTCCTGATAATTAATGTACTTTTTACAGCTTTTGTACTTAGTAGAAAAGATTTACGAGAATGTGCCAGAACCATAGGACCTGAGTTATATGGAGAAGTTGGCCAGACTAGGTCTTTATTCCTTGGAACGTAGGAGAATGAGAATGTACAGTGTTTAAAAATATGGAAGGCAAAGGTAAGGTGGATGGTAACAGACTTTTCCTGAGGGTAGGAGAGTCCAAGTCTCGGGGCTTAGATACAGGGTGAGAGGGGTAAGATTTAAATGGGACCTGAGGGGCAAGTTTTTCATGGAGAGGGTGGTGAGTACATGGACCAAGCTGCAAGAGGAAATGGTTGAGACAATGTGGTAAACTATGTATACCTGTCTGGACACACCCCTCTGCTGTCTGCTCCTGTGGCTCCTCCCACAGACCCCCTGTATAAAGGTGATTGGAAGCACTGCTCCTCCCTCATCTCCAAGATATCATGGTCCCTTTTGCTGCTAATAAAAGCCTACCGTTCACCTCCCGTCTCCGAGAATTATTGATGGTCCATCAGACAAGTACAGTAGTATCATTTAAGTAGCACTTGGAGGGACAGGCCTTAGAGGGAAATGGGCCAAATGCAGGACATTGGGACTAGCTGGATAGGCACCTTGGTCAGCATGGACTGGTTGGGCCTAAGGGCCTGAATCCATGCTGTATTACCCTGTGGCTGTATGACTCTATACTCTCATTTCACAGATAGTAATAGATAGAATCCTATAGCACACACAAAGGTCATTTGGCCCTGCATGTCCATGATTGAAGAGATTGGCCCCAGTCTCTCTGGTATATGTCTAGTAGTCTTGTTAGTGCTGTTGAATCAGACTCAGCTTCCCCTTCAGGCTGAGCAAACTATCCATTGATTCCCACTCCCCAGTTCTTCCCCATAGTCCTGCATAGACTAATGAACTTAAAACTGCAGCATCAATGTCACATCAATCAGGCTGAGGTCAAAATGGCTGAGAGCTTCAAGTTCCTAGGAGAGAACATCACCAGTCGCCTGTCCTGGCTGAACCATGGCCAAGAAGGCTCACCAGTTCCTCTACTTCCAGAGGAGGCTAAAGAAATTTGGCAGGTCCCTGTCAAACTTTACTAATTTTTATAGAAAGCCCCCTCTCTCTGGAGTTGAGGCAATGGCTTTACCCACTGTGCCACTGTGTGGCTTCCTGGCCGTGGTAACCTCCTCACTACTGTCTGCTTTCCGGCTGCTCAGATACTAAACCAAGACTTTTGAAATATTTACAGAGTGGTCCAGCCAATTCTGATCAAAGCTGGCGAACACTTCTGCTCTCTCTCCATTATTGATCGCCACATATTCTACACCACCCCCTACTCTGTCGACCTCTAGCCTCCCATGTGTATATAGGTTGGTTGGTTTATGGTAGCTGATCCACTCTTCACAGATGCTGCTAGTATTTGTTGAGTATTTCTTAGCTTGTTAGTCTTTCAGTCAGGAAGTCATACTGAAGGTGTATAAAACTTTGAAAGGCCACATGTGGGAAACTCCATGCAATTGTGTTCGTCCCGTACAGGAAAGATGTGGAGGTTTTGGAGAAGGTGCAGATTAGGTTCACCAGGGTGCTGTCTGAAATGGAGATTTAAACTATAAAGAGAGGTTGGACAAACTCGGATTGTTTTCTCTGGAATGACAGAGGGGGAGAGGAGACCTGATAGAAGTTAGTAAAGTTATGAGAAGTGTAGATGGGATAGTCAGAATCTTTTTCTCCCCGGGATGGAAATGTCTAATACTAGACTACAAGATGAGGTGGGGAGTGACTAAGGGAGACGTGCAAGACAGCAGTGGTGGGTGCCTGGAATGGGCTGGTGGGTGGTGGAGGAAGAATGGCGACAGTAGTGTTTAAGGGGATTCATCGATATGCCAGGAACTGAGGGATCATCATATACAGGTTGAAGAGATTTACATCATGTAGAATTACATCAGATAGAAGTGTATAGGGTGATGAGAAGCATAAGTAGAGTGAACACTTTTTTCCCAGGGCAGCAAGAGCTAATATAAGAAGACATAATTTTAAGGTGATTGGAGGAAAGTACCAGGGGCAGATGTCAATGGTAGTTTTTTTTATATAGAGTGACAGGTGCCAGGGGAAGTGATCGAAGCAGATACTTTGGAGGCATTTAAGATATTGTTACAGGGTATAAGGCACACGGATGAAAGAAATATGGAGAGCTATGTGGGAGTGGGGTGTTAGATTGATCTTGGAGTGGGTTAGAATGTTGGCACATCTTCGTGGGCCAAAGAGCCTGGACTGCACTATTCTGGTCTGGTCTACAGTATTTTCACTTTGGAAGGGCCTGTTCCCGTGCTATACTCAGTGAGTTCAGTGACCATCATCCTGAACTAAACTGTTGTTCTCTTCTGTTACAGGGCTGTCAAGATAATACAGAAGGGAATCACTGTGAACGATGTCAAGCAGGTTTCTATGGAAATGCTGCCCAGGGTGTCTGCAGCCCTTGTGCTTGTCCACACACACATCCCTCTAACAAGTAAGAACCACAGAACCAAACTCTGAAACAGTAATTCAATATCATCCTCCTTTATTGGTGACCTATAACTTACTTTCCACCACAGCTTTGCCACACATTGTGATGAGATCGAGGGTGCCATGAAGTGTTCCTGTAGAACGGGCTACACCGGGACAAGCTGTGAGAGGTTGGTTTCTGCTCTTCGAATAAGAGGACAGTCAAAGTTATAAAGCTCTTGTTAGGCCACAGCTGAAATGCCATATGCACATCTGGTCATCGCACCATGGGAAGGACATGATCGCGCTTCACATGGGAGGTTCACCAGGATGTTCCTGGAACAGAACTTCTCAGTTATGAGTATGGTTTGGAGAGTCTGGGATTGCTCTCCTTGGAGCAGAGAAGGTTGAAGGGGCACCCAAGAAGTGTGAGAAACTATTGGGAGAACAGATAAAGTGGATATTAGCAAACTTGGAAATATCTACTTGTAACAGTCGTAACTGTTACAGTGAAAAACTTGTCTTGCATACTGTTCATGCAGATCAATTCATTCAAAGATTGCATTAATAGAATGCAGAATAAAGTATTACAATTACAGAGAAAGTACAGAGCAGGCAGACAAATAATGTGCAAATTCATAACAAGGTAAACTGTGAGGTCAGGAGTCCACCCTATTTAACTGGGAAACAACTCAACCGTATAACACCAGAATAGAACCATGATGGGAAGGGGAAGAAGAGAGAATGATCAGGGTGGGTGGGTATTTGATTATGCTGGCTGCTTTACCAAGGCAGCAGGAAATGTAAACAGAGTCCATGAGGGTTGGCTGGTTTCAGTGATATGCTGAGCCGTGTCTGCAGGTCTCTGCGGTTTCTTGTGGTCACAGACAGAGCAGTCGCTGTACCAAGCTGAGATGTATCTTGATGGTGCACTGATACTAGAGGGACCAGGTTTAGGGTGACAGCTTTAGAGGAGATTTGAGAAAGACTTTCTTTTTCTCCCAGAGGGTGGTTGGCATCTGGAACATATTAGCTGAGCGGGTGGTGTTTACCTCCTTAGATGCTACCTGACTTGCTGAGTTCCTCCATCATTTCTTGTGAGTGTTACTCCAGATTTTTACTGTCTGCAGTTACTGTGTGTGTCCACTCCTGCCCTTGTTCTGTTCTGACAATCTGAATTGATGTGAGATGTTAGCTCTCCACTACTGCTCCACCTGCCCAGGGTAGACAGGAAGTTTGTGCCGAAACGGACCGGTTGCATTGAGTTTATGGTTAATGTCACCCACAGGTGTGCTCCCGGTTACTTTGGGAACCCGATGGAGATTGGGAGCAAATGTCGGAAATGTCAGTGCAGCAATGCAGACCTGAGCAGCTGTGACCCCCTGACAGGACAGTGCAACAATTGCAAAGGTAAGCACGTCACACAACACTAAAGACAGGAGCAGGAGACTATTTGGCCCATCATGCCTGTGCCATCATGCATTACGATCATGACTGATCTATCTCAGCACTGCTTTTCTGCATTAACCCAAGCCTCACCAATGGACATTCTCACTCCTCCCTACCTGCAAGCAGAAGGTGCAAAATCCTAAAGGCTCGTACCACCGGGCTCAAGGACAGCTTCAATCTATAAAACTATTAAATGGTTCACTAGTATCATCTTTTTATCTTCCAATTCATTGCATCTTTCCTGTGGAAGAAATCTGAAATGTAATACAAGACTTCCCAATCAACCTTGGATGTTTTTATAGATCCAGCAGAGTAACAGGCCCTTCCAGCCCAGTGACACAGACTAGCCCCTCTGTGGGATGTACCTTCCACCACGGCAGGAAAGCACAATAGAGCCTTTTAAAAAAAACTTCACGCCTCCTTAAATTTCCTCCCCTAGGCAGTTAATCTCATCAACCTCTCTAGTTACAGTAGCCCTTCCCCTCCCGCCTCCATCTATTACCTCAGTCACTCCACTGTAAACTCTTTAAATCACTTCTTATAACACTGTTTACATTGTAAATACATGCTGGTATGTATGTACATCTTATTCTAAACTAGTACTTCTAACTTTATTTTTATATAATTCTTTATTGTTGAATATTGTCACTTTTGTTGCATGCAACACCAACACACCACAGCAATTTCCTAACACATGTGAATGGATATGATGAATAAAGATGATGTTGGAGGAAACCCACATGGTCGGGGAGAATGTACAAATTCCTTACTGACAGCAGCAGAATTGGAATGGGTTGCTGTCTCTAATAGCATTTATGGCTGACTTATTTTCCCTCTCAAACTCAGTATCCTGCTTTCTCCCTGTAATCTTTGACACCCTTACTAATCAAGAACATATCAGTCTCTGCTTGAAATATACAGTACCCGATGACTTGTCCTCCACAGCCATCTGTGGCAATGAATTCCACAGATTCACCAACCTCATCTCTATTTTAAAGGGATGTCCTTCTGTTTTGAAGCTGTGCCCTCTGATACTAAAACTCTCCCTCTATCAGAAACAGTCTCTCCACATCCACTCTACCTCAGCCTTCCAATATTTGATAAGTTTCAATGAGACCCACCGTCATTCTTCTAAACCCCAGAGCCATCAAACACTCTTCATACATTAAATTGATATGGTAAATTGCACACTGATTGTCATCTATGACATGAGCTCTGAGATTTGTAGCCCCCACCTATTCTCCCTCCACTCTTATTCCTTTGTTTCTTCCTCAGTCCCTAACTCTGCTGGTTAAGGAGATGGGTTGGTCAGTAAGGTCCCAGCTGTTCTCTCACCAATCCACCTCCCAGATGCATGGAGCTGCAGGGCAAATGTTTTCACCCAATGGTCTGCAGTGGACAATAGCAGACAGCTCTGGCACAGCTCTAATCCAAAATATGCATTGAATAGTGGCACAGTTAGTCATAGAGTCAAACAGCATGGAACCAGGCCCTACTGCTCAGCCCGTCAACAATGCTGAAGGGTTTTGGTCCGAAATGTCAACTGTACTTTTTTCCATTGATGCTGCCTGGCTTGCTGAGTTCCTCCAGCATCTTGTGTGTGTTGCTCATCAGTGCTGGCCTAGTTAGCTACCCACTTGGCTGCGTTTGTCCCATATCCTTCTCAATCATTCTTGTCCACGTATTTGTCTGTGTCTGTGAAACTTTATTAAGTGTACTTGCATTGGCAGAGACCCAGGGTCGATTCTGACCTCTGGTGCAGTCTGTGTGGAGTTTGCCACATTCTCCCTGTGGCTGCGTGGGTCCATTGTGTGAAGGTGAAGGGTAGAATCTGGCAAGAGGGGTGGTGAATTGATGTGGTAAGAATAAAAACAAATTGATCTTAACGTAGGATTTGTTTAAATGTGTGGCTGATGGTCAGCATGAACTCAAAGGGCTGTGTTTTCTTTCTAAATTGTGTTTCAGTTTTGCGCTACTGTATTAAACAGGAACAAGTAAATATGGTCATTGCTTAAAATATTCCTGTCTTTTGTCTCTCTCCTTAGAATCCCTACATTCATTGTTTTCTTCCTAATGTCCATCACATACTCGACTCATTAATGTGTTTTGTCTCTTCACAGATTGTACAAACGAGGAACCAAAAGATACCAGTTCTGATGAAAAGTGTGACAGTGAGTAATTAGCTCTGTCCTGGCTTCTGGCATTTCTGGGGAGGGGAGGCTGATAGGGGCTCGAGCCACCAGATCCCAGTCATTACCCCAAGTCTTCCTTTGTGCCCTGATTTGTGATATGGATCTGGGTTATAGGTCTTTATTCAGTGGAGTGTAAGAGAGTGAAGGGTGATCTTATAGGGATGTATAAAATCATGAGGGGCAGATAGGGTCAATGCACATGATCTTTTTCCCAGGTTTGGGAAATCAAGAAATAGAGGGTACAGATTTAAGGAAAGAGGAGCGAGATTTAATAGGAATCTGAGGAGCCACTGCTTCACCCAGAGCATGGTCAGTATATTGAAGCAGGTATCTTAACATTTAAAAGGCACTTAGTACATGTATAGAAAGGGTAAGAGGGTCAAATATAGGCAAATGGGACTAGCTTGGATGGGAACCTTGGTTGGCATGGACCGGTTGGACTGAAGGGCTGTTTCCCAGCTGTCTCTATAGGATGTAGAATTCTGACTCTATAGGATGTACTGAATATTGGTCAAAATAGATTCAGTGGTAACCATTAATAAGTATTGATAAAATGCTGGAAGGAAGGAGGAGTAGGGTTTATTGAACAACTTTGTCATTGAGCATGATGCATTTGCCTAGACCGTCAGTTGTTCCCAATCCTCTTTCTGTTCCCCATCATTCATCACTGTAACAAAGTCCCAAGTTCAGAATGAAAGAGTTAGGACATTATATTGTAACTTTACCAGACATTGCTTGAGCCACACTTGGAGTATTGTGTGCATTCTAATCACCATACCATATGAAAGATATGGTTGTACTGGAGAGAATACGGAGAAGATGCAGAAGGATGTTGTCTGGACTGGAGGACTTTAGTGATGGGGAGAGATTGGATAGGCTGGGCCTTTTCTCCCTGGAGGGTGAAGAATCAATCACAATCAAGCTTAATATCATTGGTCGAAGTATATAAGATGGTGAGAGGCATTGTGTAGATAGTCAGCAGCTTTTTCATGTGGTAGGAGTATCAAATGCAAAAGGCATTGGTTTAAGGTGAGAGGAAAGAGTTTTAAAAGGGAGGTGAGGGGTAAACTTTTTATACAGAGAAATGTTGATAAAGTGCTGCCAGAGAGGGTGGTGGAATCAGATACAATTGCTAGGTCATTTAAGGTCATTTAGACAGATAATTGAATAGGCAAAATGTTAGAATGATACACTCCTAATAGATTAGTATCACTTGACACAGAAGTCCGCATGGACATGGGGATCCGTTTGTGCTGTATGTCTCTGTGATAATGTTTCATCAGCCGAATATCTCATTGATCAATTACAATTTAGAATAAGTATTTCTTCTATTACAACAGCATTTCAGGGCTCGATAACTGTCATAGATCCCAAGGCCCACAATAAGCAACACTTAAAGATAAGTATTTCCCTAACAGCAGAAAACCTAGAGTCAGAATATCTATGTACTCAACAGTTGGCTGATACAGCCAGCAGAAGCTGCAGGCTAACAACTCAGAAGTTAATATTATTTTGTGGATGGGAATACTTCTGCATCACAAGAGCATTCCCTTTCAACAGAATTGGTTTATTATTAAGTTACTGGAGGAAATTGAGGCCATTCTGCCCATTGAATCTGCCCCCTATTCAATCACGTCTGATTTATATTCCCTCTTAGCCCCATTCTCCTGCCTTTTCCTCTTAATCTGTGACACCCTTACTAATCAAGAACCTTTCAGCCCCACTGTAAATATACCCAATAACCTGGACTCCACAGCTTTCTGTGGCAGTGACTTCCATGGATTCACCTCCCTCTGGCTAAAGAAATTCCTCCTTATCACACGTACAAGGAGGAAATACAGTGAAAGGCTTGTCCTAGCACACTGTTCATACAGATCATGCTTTTATATAGTGTATTGAGGTAGAACAAGATAAACCAATAAGAATGCAAACTGAAAAGTGACAGTGGTAAACAAGTGTGTACAAGGTCATTAAGAGATGGATTGTGAGTTCAAATGTACACTTTATCATATTAGAGAGCTGGTTGTTTTCTAACAGTGGGATAGAAGCTGTCCTTGAGCCTAGTGTATGTGCTGTCAGGCTTTTAAACCTGTCTCATGGAAGAGGGAAGACGAGAAAATGCATGGAGTAGGAGGGGTCTTTGATCATGCTGGCTGCTTTACTGAGGCAGCGAGAAGTGTAACAGAGAGGAGATTGGTTTGTGTGTGCTGAACTGTGTCTAAAACTCTCTGCAGTTTCATGTGGACATGAGCTGGGCAGTTGCTGTACCAAGCAGTGACACATATGGATATAATTCTTTGTATGGTGAGAGTCGAGAGATATATGTCATGTCTCTGCTAACGTCCCTTTTCTGCCCCTGTTCTTCGTCTCCAGCTTGCGACAGCTGTGTGGAAACACTCTTATATGACTTGGACCAGATGGATTCTGACATTCAAAAAATCAAACTGCAGTTTCAAAATGCAAACGTCAGTGTCAGTACTCACCTTCGTATGAACAATTTGGATAAGGCCATAAAACGAACCAAGGTATGCATGAGAAGTGGCATTTGGAATGATGTGTGCTCTCATTTTCACATCCATCTCAAAACTTTACTTAGAGACCTGAGACAGAGCATCGTTAGGGTTAGGGCCCGCGCATTAGGGTTAGGGTTAGGGTAGAAAAATCTATCTGAAAGCTTAAGGGTTAACTTTAAAGGCGCGTGATCTGAAAGCACAATGATGTAATATGCACGTTCAACAACAGAGTTTAACATATGTGTATCTTAAAAAAAAGTAATCAATTCGAGAATATTTATGATGGACATGTGAGAAAAAAGAGAAATCTTTATCATTGGGGTGTTTATATCTCCAAATATCGACAAGGCGATATTCTAATAAAAAAGAGTTAATACAAGCTGCCGCTTTATTTGGAAGCGACGGATTGGTTGATGACCTGTCAATCGCCAGATTTAAACAACAATTAAAGTCACCACCCATGATCAGCTTATATTCATTGAGATTCGGTAACTCTGAAAAAAGTTCCTTAAAAAAATCAGAATTATCTACATTAGGTTCGTGTACACACACCAGAGCTACCTTTTGCTCGCATAATAAACCAGTAACAATTAAAAATCTTCCAATCGAATCAGTAGTAGTATTAAGGTGTACAAAAGGGATTTTGGGGCTAAGAAATATAGAAACGTCTCTTGTTTTACTATCCGACATTTCAAAACTTTACTTAGAGACCTGACAAAAAGCATCGTAAGTCCCAAATGGAGTTGTACTGATGTACCTGGGTGAATTTGTTCCTTTTTCAGGATGAACTGGATGATTATCGAGCTATAGTTGATGATCAGGTGAAAAGGACTGACAATCTGGAGAGTGACAGTATGAATCTCATTCAAGATATTAATGCGCTCGAAGAAAAGGCAAGCACATTCTCCCATTTTTAAATGTTTAACTTGTCTTTAAAGGGCTGTAGGATATTGGTGAGATTAGGCAGAACCTTCATAGAACACTACAGCACAGTACAAGCCCTTCGGCCCTTGATGTTAAAATGACCTTATAGCATTCTTCAAAATCAATCTCACCCTTCCCTCCCACATAGCCCTCCATTTTTCTTTCCTTCATGTGCCTATCTCAGAGTCTTCCATATCTCCCTAACGTACCTGCCTCTGCCACCAGCCATGGTGGTGCATTTGACGCACCCACAACTCTCTTTGTTAAAAAAAAAACTTGCCTTTAGCATCCCCCATATAGAATCACCTTAAAATTATGCTAACTATTACCGCCCAGGGAAAATATCTCTGGCTGTCCATTCTATCAATACCCCTTATCAAGTCACCTCTTACCCTCCATTGCTCCAAAGAGAAAAGCTTTATTGAAGTGTAAAGTTCTAGAGAAATTCTCTCCAGAGCAGCTTGGATAGGATCTTAAAGTTGGGAAGGTTTGAACAAGGCATAGGTCATGGAGGACACAGGTTTCAAAAAATTTGTGAGAACACTGGAGAGGAAATTACCCAGCAGGTGAACTGGTGATGTAGCATCTGAGGGAGCAATAGAAGCAGGTTATTCAGGAGCTTCCCGAAAGGATTTGGAAAAATGTTAGGAAAGAGGGCTTTTCTCCTGTGCACAATCACGATGCCTGGCCTTGTGGGCTACTACAACCTGGACTGTCTGTTAAGGGTTGTGCTTGGATCTAGGTGGGACCACCGGCCCACAGTTAATTTTCTCTGGGGCCAACCCAGCACTGTTTCCAGCTGCATTTTCCAGCTTCCAGTAACTGCCCCCTCTGCCGTAGCAGTTAGCACAATGCTATTACAGCTCAGGGCTTCCCAGAGTTCAGAGTTCAATCCTGGTGCCGTCGTGTAACGAGCCTCTGTTTGACCTCCCCATGGACTGTGTGGGTTTTCTCCACGCCCTCCCATAGTCCAAAGATATACCGGGTAAGTTAATCAGTCATTGTGAATTGTCCTATGATTAGGTTAGGCTTAATTGGGTTTGTCAGGGTTGCTAGGGCAGCATAGCTCGAAGGGTCAGAAGGACCTTCTCTGTGCTGAGTTGCTAAAATAAATAAATATTTTCACTCTCCTAATCCACCCAGCCTCCATCACAATGTTTCTTTTCCCTGTTCATCTGCCAATCACCTGTACACACCTCCCAATGGGTCTGTTCCCCCACTCTTCCCATCTGCCATCCAAACCTTTATTTGGTTCCATGCTCCACCTTCCTCTCCTATCAGATTCCACCATCTACAGCCCTCTGTCACCTCCCAGAGGAGGTGACTGGTGGAGTTGGCAAAGGACTGTAAATGGTGGTCTGTTGCTATTCCTAATCTCCCCTCCTCCATCTGCCCATCACATATCCTCACCTGGGTCCACCCATCACCTGCCAGCTCTTGTCCCACCCTTCCTCCTCACCTCTTTATACTGGCTCTCTCCCCACTATTTCTCAGTCCCAATGAAGAGTCTTGACCCAAAGCGTCGACTGTCCATTCCCCCTCCCACAGATGCTGCCTGACCCACTGACCCAACAATGTGTTATCTTCAGGCAGAAAAGAATTCCCGCAGCACCCAGCAGCTGCTCACATCGATTGATGAGACCACGCGACAGGCGCGAGAGATGCTGACCAACATTGAAAATGTGGCGTCTGCCATCTCAGGTAAGGTCATTCCTGAGGAGAGGGGAAGGTCAAGGTGACCCTCTGTGTATCTGGGATATGAAGGGAGGGAGGGAGGGGAGACTTGCACAGTGCTGTTAAACTTCAGCTCCCCTGATGTCTTGAAGAGTTTCACATTCAATGAGATTCTTGTGAAGTACATTAGGGAAAGTAACAGCCAATCAGACTCATGGAAACACAGTCTAACTCAGCCACACACTGGACACGATTCACAGTGGCCAAGTAATCCACCAACTCACGTGTCTTTAGGATGGGCAAGGACACCAGAGCCCTCAGAGGAAATCCACATGGGCAGTGAGAATGTGCAAACTCCACACAGACAGCACCACAAATTGGGATTGAACCCAGGACTCTGGAGCTGTAAAGTAGCAGCTCCACTAGCTGCATTAGTACGTGGCCAATTAGTACACAGCAAGATCCCACAATGTGCGGTGGAATAATGGCCAGATAATCTCTTATTAGTAATGACCGCTTGGTGCTCCTTCCACATCCCAAAGGCACAAGACTGGTGGGATAACTGGCTGATATATGTTGCCCCTAGTGTGTAATTGAGGCTAACTATATATATATATATATATATATATATAAATATATAATTGGCTCAGGATCTAAGGAGAACCACTCCCCAAACCTATCCTACTTCCAAAAAAGTACCATGTGATTGTAATAGGGACGTCTGTTTGATCTGGAAGTTGGCACCTCTGGCAATGCAGGGTTCCCTCAGTGCCGAGTGTTGTGCTGGAGTTTCTGGAGTGGGGCTTGGACTTACTTAGACCAATACCAGTTCCAATGTCCCAGTGCTCAGGACTGCCAAATGCGGGAGCAGCAGTATAATCAGGGCTCGGCTCGGCACGAGTTGCAGGAGCTGGTTATTTTCACACCGCATTAGAATGAAATGTTTTCAAAAACTGAATGGGAAAGGAGTTCTCCTCCACTGTTACTTTTCCATTTCAGATCTCATTAAGAAACTGAACACCATTGACTCAGGGACCAGTGTGCAGAAATTGGCTGAGGTTGAGCGAATGCTCAATGAGATGAGAAACCTCGACTTTGATAAAGAGAAGGAAGTGGCTGAAAGAGAGAAGACGGAGTCGGAGAGATGTAAGCACTGCAACCCCTCCTATGCATCAACCAAAGTGTTTCTGATCACCTTTCTTCAGAGCTGCTGACTGGCTGAAGGCTCAGTTGAGTTCAATGTGATGTGGGACATTATTGAACTCACTCAAAGAGCCAAAGGTCATAATGTTGTACAACATAGAAACAGGTCCTTCAGCTCACCTTATCCATGCTGCCCTCTTTATTCATCTGCACTATTCCCATTTTCCCACATCTGGACATATCATTCTGTGCCTTGCCTACTTAAGTTTTTCTACCTACTGAATACAGTGGACATGGAGAGGATGTTTCCATCAGTGGGAGAGTCTAGGATCTGAAGGGATAGCCTCAGAATGAAAGGACGACTCTTTAGAATTGAGATGAGAAGGTATTTCTTCGGCTAGAGTGTGGTGAGTCTGTGGAATTCTTTGCCGCAGAGGACATGGGGACGAGGTCAGTGAGTGTATTTAAAGCAGAGATTGAGAGACTCCTGATTGGTATGGGGTTAACATTGCAGAGAGAAGGCTGGAGAATGGGGTTGAAAGATATCAGCCATGATCGAATGGTGGAAAGGCATGATGGCTGACTGGCCTAATTCTGCTCATGTTTCTTGTGGTGAAGCCAGAGGATGTGGTGGAATCAGGCATAACCCCTGTGTTTATGGGGCACTTAAATATAAGGCCATGAGATGTAGGAGTAGAATTAGGCCATTCTGCCCCTTGAATCTGCTCTGCCATTTAATCATTCCTGATCTATTTTAACCTTTCAACCCTTTTCTCCTTCCTCCTTCCCACAACCTTTGACACCCTTACTAATCATGAACCTGTCCACCTCTGTTTTAAACATTCCCAATGACTTGGCCTCCTCAGCCATCTATGGCAGTGAACTCCACAGATTTACCATCCTCTGGTGAAAGAAATTCCTCCTTACTCGGTTCTGAAGTTTCAAGATTCAAGGTTATTTAAGGTCATTTCCTGTACAGAAGTGCAAGGAGAATGAAGTAATTGTTACTCCAGATCCGATGAGGCACAAAATAAGCACAAAAGATAAAGAGCACAATAATAAAAAATATTCAATTAATATAAATACATAAAATAGCTTATATACATAGACCGTATGTCCGTAAAGCGACACTTGGTTATACGTAAGGTGGCTGACAGGAAGTAATAAAGTGGTGATGGAGTTAGAGAGCAGAGGTGTTGGGGAAAGTTACTGTTTTTGAGTCTGATAGACGGCGTTGGCACTAAGTAACATCTTGGGAGTGGGACAAGGTGTAAGGTGTGTGGGATCCTTCTTGATATTACTGGTCCTTTTCGGGCACCTTTCTGTGTATGTATGTCCTTGATGGTGGGTAGGCTGGTGCTAGTGATGCGTTGGGCAGTTTTCACTGCCCATTGTGGAGCTTCCTGTGTGCCGCAGTCTCCGTACCAAGCAGTGATGCAGCTTGTTAGTTTGCTCTCCACTGCGCATCTGGAGAATGCCATCCTTCCATTCTGAAACATCCACTCTATGTCCCACTGTATCAAGGCCTTTCAATATTCAGTAGGTTTTATTAAGATTCCTCCTTATTCTTCGAAACTTCAATGAGTACAGTTTCACAGCCACCAAACACTCCTCAGATCTTAACCCTTTCATTCCTGATATCATTCTCATAAACCTCCTTTGGACCCTCTCCAATGCTTGTTCCAGATATTAACCATTCCCTGCCAGGTTGAGGAAGAAAAGCTGGGACATGGGATCCACCCAGATAAGAAGGTACACAGTCATAACGAGGTCTATTGTGAGGTCAGGAGTCCATCGTGCACCAGAGAAGCACTCAATAGTGTTACAACAGTGGGGTAGGAGTTGACATTAAGACCAGTGGTACGGGCCTTCAGGCTTCGGGGGGAGAAGTGAAAATATCCAAGTATCTTTTCCACCTGTGCACTGTTGCCCACGTTCTCATTCTACTTTTAAGAAGTATCTAATTGTTGCCTTACCACCATCTAAGAGTTCACCATAACAGCACTGTCAGTTCTAGACCATTCAAGGGACTGAAGTGGAGCTAGATAAATAATTGGCTAACTGAGAGGTATGTGGATCTGTCACAGAAGAGGTGGCGAGACCAAGATGGCATGAAATGGTAGGACAGGCTCTAGGGGCCACGTGGCCTACTCCTGCTCTCTCACGTGGTTAGCTAAATTACTGAGCTCACACGCAGAGGTTGGGTGTACGGACCCAGTGGTGCATTCAAGTCCCACCACAGCAGCTGGGCATTTGAAAGGGTTTACCAAGAATGGGCAATGACTATTATTATATACTTTGGCCTGTCATACCATGTGGCCCATGATCCAGATAAGAATGGACAATAAATACAGGCAGGATGATTTTGAGAGTGAAATTTTGTGAATGTTGCTGTATTATGAAGACAGGGTACTGTCTACCCTGTGAGCTGGATAATGTCTGCCTGAGCTGCTTTGTTTTACTAATGTGTTATCTATTGCCTTGTAACCAAAGTTCTTTGTTTATAATCTCACAGTGCTTGATCGTGTTAAGAATATCCTATTAAAAGATATCGACAAGAACAAATTGCTTGCCACTGATATAAAGAATGCATTAATTTTATATCTGTCCAAACTAATGGATCTTCAAGAGTCAATGAATGAAGCAGAAAACTTAACCAGAAAAGCTGAAGATATTAACAAAATCAACTCCATCGCATTAGAAGCTATTAAGGTGACAATTGGTTGTATGAAAATAATTTAACTGTATTTTTTTTCTCTAGGGTTACTTCCTAATCAGTTTTACATGATGAAGAAATTAAAACAGAAAAGCACAGAGTCATGGAGTCATATAGCACAGAAACAAGCCCTTCAGTCAGCACATCTATACTGACCTTCCCATCTGCACCTAACCCATTTGCCCCCATTAGGACCATGCCCTTCTAAACCTTGCCTATCCAAGTGCCTAAGTGTTCCTTAAACATAGCTACTCTGGCTGATTTTACCATCTCCTCTGGCAATGAGTTCCAGCTATCAACTACTCTCTGTGTAAAACAAACTTGTCCCTCAGATCTCCTTTAATTCTCTCCCTTCTCACCTTAAATGTCTGCCTGCTTGCTTTTGATACCCATAGTAAGAGAAAAAGACTTTGACTCTTTAACTGTTCTGTATCTTTCCTAATCTTATAAACCTCTATCAGGTCATCCCTAGTCTCAGTCAATCCAGGGAGAACAAGCCCTATCAATTCGCAGTCTCCCCATGGCTAATATCCTCCAAGTCAGGCAACATCTCCAGTGTGATCACACCCTTCCTATAGTGTAATGACCAGAACTTTGATAATACTCCAAATGTAGTCTAACCAGTGTAACATAATATCCCAACTTTCACATTCTATGCCCCATCTTATACCTGTATACTATCTTCACCGCCCTCCTATCTTGGACTGTCGCCTTCAAAGAGCTATACCCTTGGAACCCTAGGTCCCCCATTATTAAACATTCTTTATTTCCTTACTATTTGCTAAAATACAGGAAATACCTCTCACAACTGACAAAGAGTCACCATCTAGATGTATTCTAGATGGTGAAGGTCCTTAATGATGGTTACTGCCTTCTTGGGACACTGCCTCTTGTAGGTGGCCTCAATGGTGGGGAGGATTCTGATTTTATTCCAGATTTCCAACATCTGTAGTATTTTTGTTTTTTAATTGGTCTGATTAAGACTTTGGTATGAAAAGTAAAGAGTTTCAGCCCAATTCATACACGCTGGATAAGATGCCCCTGTAGGCTAGTCCCATTTGCCTGTATTTGACAGTTCCTCAAAACCTTTCCTCTCCAAATGTCTTTTAAACACTCAAGGGTGAATGCACATAGTTTTTTCCCCAGGGAAAGGGACTCAAAAGCTAAAAGGCATAGGTTTAAGGTGAGAGGGAAAGACTTAAAAGGGGACCCAGGGGGCAACTTCTCCACACACAGAGTGGTCAGTAGATGAAACAAGCTGCCCAAGTGTTTGGAGCAGGTAGAACAGCATGCATTTGTGAATGAGGAATGAAATGTATGGATTATACATTTTGCAAGTTATTGAAGAATGTGGAGTAAGGGGTTGTGGTATATGGAGTTAACTCTGTGTGGAAATTCTCAGGAGACTGTTTCAGTTTGAGCGATATCTAACTATGTGTAATACATTCACTGAGTTTCCATTGTGAAAAGATCTGGTTTCAGCTAAAGCAAGGTGGCCTTTTCCAAACACTTTAGCGACATCTCTTGGTACAGATCTGGTACTAGCAGTCAGCTATTCATCTGTTTTTCTCCTGCTATCTATCTTCATATCCAACTGCCCATCACCCACACACTCCTCCCACCAGTCCCCATCCTCAACTCCTTCCCTCTATTCCATGCTCCACTGTCCTCTCCTATCATTCTTCTTCAACCCTTGGCCATTTCCACCTCTTGTTCCCACTCCTCATCTGCCTTTCAGTTCCCCCACACTCAGCTTGATCCATATATCACATGCCAACTCTTGTTCCAATCCTCTACCCCACCTTTTTATATCAGCTATCTTCCCTCTTCCAAGCTTGCATTTGGCCCATAACCTTCTAAACCTTTGCAATTTATGTACCTGTCCAACTCTCTTAAAAGCTGTTATTTTACCTACCTCAACGTCCTCCTCTGGCAGCTGATTCCACATACATGTCTTCATATTTAAAAAGTTGACCATCAAATTGTAAAATCCTTCTCATTGTAAACCTATGTGCTCTAGTTTTTGATTCCTCAACCCTGTGTAAAAGACTGAGTGCATTCATTCTATCTATGCCCCCACCTCCGCCCACTGATTTTATACACCTCTGTAAGATCACCTCTCACTCTCCTATGTGCCAATGAAAAATATCTCAACCTACTCAGCCTTTTTCCATAACCCACTTCTTCAAATCCTGGCAGCATCACCATTCTGGACATGTCTTCTCATTGCTACCTTCAGGGAGGAGGGACAGGATCCTGAAGATTCACACTTAACATTTTAGGATCAACTTCCTCCCCTCCACCACCAAATTTCTGAGTGGTCTCTGAACACTGCCTCACTAGTTTGCTCTCTCTTTGCACTATTTATTTATTTTTATATTATTTTTATATTATTTCTTGTTATAACTTGTAATAATTTTATGTATTAAACTCTACTGCTGCTTCAAGACAACAAATTTCATAACCTGATTCTGATTCTGATCCTTGGAAAATGTTGGAAGTATAACTGATAATTGATTTATTATTGTCACATAGACAAAGATTTAGTGAAAAATGTTTGTGTGCCATCAGGATAAATCATGCAGTGCATAGGTGCAGTAAGGTGGTACTGTACAAAAGGAAAAAAGTGTAGAGGGTGGTGTACTTTGATAATAAATTTACTTTGAACTTTATTGTGTTACAATGACATATAAAAAATTAAATATAGGCAGACATGTAGATGCAAGAGACATGACAAGTTCGAATTGGAGATCAAGATTCACATTTCCGATTTCTCCCACAGGAAAAGCATGATGAATTGGAAGATAAAAAGCTGGAAACCTCAAATTTGATTAAAATGGCTGATGACACTATCAGCAAATTGAAAAACATGCTTCGTATGCTGGATGCTAGCCAGGAGGTAAGAAGGGTTCTTCACAAGAACATTTTCTAGAGGCTATCAAAAAGAATACTTGCCACTAAATATTGCCCTGCTTAAATTCACCAGGACTATGAAAGACAGGGAGCTGAGTTAGATGGTGCCTTAACATCGCTTAATGAAAAGACTAAACACCTCATGGAAGCAACCAGCAAGGAGCCCATTGTGATCCAAGCAGAAGAGCATGCACGCAAATTGGATCAGCTCTCGAAGGAACTGCAGAGGTGAGAGGGGAAGGGAAAGAAGCAAGAAAGTGGAGTCACGAGTCAGTGAATAGTTCACAAGACTGTGTGACCTAATCAAACGCCTGCTGGGTCTGGAGAAATAAACAATCAGAACTTGGCAGGTCAGATAGCATCTGTGGAGGGAATTGAACAGTCTATGTTTCAAGCCAAGGTCTTTCATCAGGACTGACGAAGAGTCTCAGCCCAAATGATCAACTACTTATTCCTCATTGATGCTGACTGACCTGTTGAGTTCCTCCAGTATTTTGTGAGAAATTGGACTAAGACATTCGGTTACAGTTGATTTTCCCTCACAGACTCTCGCCTGTTCTAACCATCTTCATCCTGGATATTACTGAGGCTCCATTGCTTCTTGTGTCGAGGTTTACCACCGTTGGGGTGGAGAAATGTCTCCCTAGTTCAGTCCTGAAAGAATAAGCCCCTATTGTGAGACGGTGAGCCTGGGTTGTAGACTCATCAGCTGCAGAAATGTCCTCTTTCACTCCACACTGTTGAGCCTGCTAAGAATTTTAACTTCTCAGTAAATAAATTCTTAAGAAAGAGTTGACTGTCCATTATGGGATACAATGAGATTAAAGTTGAGGTGAAAGATTTTAGTAATTTGGTAACTGAGTCATAGAGCATTGCAGCAGTGACACAGTCCCTTCAGTCCATTTAGTCTATACTGAACCAAGCAGACTAGATGGGCCAAACAGCCTACTTCTGCTCCTACATTTTATGGTCTTATGGTTATTTTGCCTAGTCCCATCGACTACACTGGGACCTAGCTCTCCATATGCCTCCCATCCACGTACTTTCTCAAATGCTGCAATGGAACCCACAAGGACCACTTCCACTGGCTGTTCGTTCCACACTCCCACCACCCTCTAAGCAAAGGAGTTCCCCCCACCCGTATATTTTACCTTTCACCTTTAACCTACAAACTTGAGTTCTAATCTCACCCAACCTCAGTGGAAAAATCCTGCTTGCATTTACCCTACCTATACCCCTCATAATTTACTATACCTCTATGCAAGACAGGTTTACTCGTTGGATTAGCAAGATGTACTAGAGTTGGACAAACTGGGGTTGTTATCTCTGAAGCTGAGGGGAGATATAGGCATAATGTAGACGGATGGTATCTTTTTCGCTGGGTTGAAATGTCTAATACCAGAGGGCATGTATTTAAGGTGGGAAGGGGTAACTGTAAAAGAGATGTGAGTGGCAAAATTTTTTACACAGAGGGTGATGGGTAGCTGAAGTGCTCTGCCTGGGGTGCGGAAGAGGCAGAAACACTGGAGACTTTTAAGAGTTGTTTAGTATAGGCTCATTACTGTGAGGAAAATGGAAGGATATAGGCATTATGTAGGCAGAAAAGGTTAGTTAGTTATTTGATTTCTAATTTAATTGGTTTGGTACAACATTGTGGGCGGAAGGGCCTGTTCCTGTGCTGTACTGTTTTATGTTCTATGTTCTGTGTACCAGAGTCACAGAGGAAGTAAACCAGGACTCCTTACTGCAGCGAGTTATCAATGCTTCTAATGCCTACGAGGATATAATCAACGCAGTGAATGAAGCGGAAGCAGCAGCAAAGAGGGCGGATGGAGCGGCAGATGAAGCTCTGCAGGTAACTGTAAAACCAGTGCTGGGGACGTGGGAGACAAAGTTTGTCAAAGAACAGAAAGCTTCCAGAGAGAGCTGTGGACAAGCAGGGATGTTTTGGGGTGGGTGGGGGGGTGGGGAGAGATGACTGAAGGGCTGGTGAAGATGCAGAGACATGGGAGAGTGGGGTGCAACTGAGTTACAGTGAAAACCTCCTGTCTGTGTTCCATGCAGACAGATCATGCAATACATAGGTACAGCAAGGTAGTACAGAGGGAAACAGAATGCAGAATGTTACAGTTGCAGAGGACGTGAAGTGCAGGCTGACAAATAAAGCACATGACCACAACAAGGTAAAATGGGACCTCAGGAGTTCATCATTAGCATGAGTAAATTAAAGAGGTGGACCTTATCCATGAATGGAGAAGAAAGTTCTTCACCCAGAGGGTGGGGAATCTTTACAATTCTCTCAGACACTGAGTACAGCCAGAAATTGGCATATTGTTAGACCGCAATGGAATTAAATGATGTGGTGTTAGTGGAGGAAATGTAAGTAAACTATCAGCCATGATCTTATTGACTGGGAAAGCAGAAATGAGGGGCCAAATAGCCCCTGATTGTGTTAAGATGTATCAAGGATGTTTGGTTTCCAGTATCTGTAACCAAGGGAAGAAAGGTGGCAGCTCGGGTAACTGGGATGGTGAAGCAGGCGTATGGGATTTTATTTATTTTTATTTACAGATATAGCACAGTAACCAGCCTTTTTAAGAGCAGGCAGTTATTTAAGAATAACTGAATTTAAGAGCAGGCAGTTATGGCACAACTTAGTGAAACGTTGTTTGGGCCACAGCTAGAACACTATGTGCATTTCTATTCGCCACACTGTAGGAATGCAGTGATGCACTGGAGAAGGTGTAGAGGAGATTCCCCAGGATGGGGAGAGGGTGTGCAAACTTGAGTTGTTTTCTCTGGAGCTTTAGAGGCAGAAGGGAGACCCGACAGAGGTTTCTAAAATAATGAGAGACAGTGATAGAGTAGCCAGCCAATATAATTGGCACAAGGTCAAAATGTCAAATGTAAAAAGGTGTGCATATTATGTGAAGTACAGTGGAGATGGGCTGGGAAAGTTTTAGTTAACATTGAGAGCAGTGGATGCTTGGTGTTGTTCTGAAGTCAGATACGATAGGGATGTTTAAGAAGTTTTTAGACTGATACATGAACTGGGAGGATATGGACCATGTGGAGGCAGAAGGGATGAGTGCAATTAGGCATCATTAGTTGATTTAGCTCAGCACAAGATTGTGGGCTGAAGGGCCTGTTCCTGTGCTCTTCCATTCTCTGTTCTACGTTGCCTTAGTTGGAGCATCTCGGTAATGAGGCGAGGCTGTCTGGGCAGCGGTCATTACCCCGGAGTGGGGGAGACCTGAAAGATGCACATGGTCGTGCATTTTAGGAAAGTAGATTTTAGGAAACTTTCCCCCATTGCACAGGGCAAATGTTTAGGGTAAAGGAGACTTGGAGGAGATTGGAGGAAGGATTTTCCTACCTAAAGAGGGGTTGGAACCTGGAGTATGCTGCCTGATGGCATGTTGGAGGCAGAGAATCTCACAACATTTAAGATGAGACATGGAAGATTACAAACCAAGTGCTGGTAATTTGTAAATAGGTTTATTATTATTTTGTTTACTCAGGTACAGTGAAAAACTTTGTTTTGCATGCAGATAATTTCATTACAACTATACATTGATCTTGTATTAAGGGAAAAGAGTCACATAATGCAAAATAAAATATAGCAGCTAGAGAACGTGCAGTGCAGGGATAGAAAAGGTGCAAAGCCATAGTGAGGTGGTCATGAGTCCAGCTCATCATATTAGAGGACCACGGGAGAAGGTAAAAGAGTGAATGTCTGGGGTGGGTGGGGATTTTGTTTACTAAGGCTTAGAGGTACATGGGCCAGCTTGGTCACAGTGGCTTGTTTCTGTGCTACTCAATGCCGTGACAGAATGGATGAGCACTTCATCCAGTTCTGAAATATTGACCTTGTTCATTGCATGTTTTAGACAGTGGTGGATCAAGATTTGCCTGGACAAGCGGCTGAAGTCAACAGACAGAGTGACAGAGTCTTGTCCTTGACAAAAAATGCTAAAGAGATGCTAGAGACAGGTAAAGTATTTAATCAACTTGGGTGTCCGTGGTATTTACATGTGCCTTTAAATTTAGAGGGGAGAAGTTTAAAGCTGTTGGGCTTTTTTTTTTGCAGAGAGTGTAAATGCCTGGAGAGGATTACCAGGGGTAGTAATGGAAGTAGGTAATTTGGTGTAGTTAAAAGACTTTTAGATAGACATAGATATAAAGGAATGGAAGGATATGGAAGATATTGAAGAGAAGGACATTTATTATAAATTAGCAACAAGAATGGCACAAATTGTGGGCTGAGTGGCCTATCCAGCACTGTACAATTCTATTTCCTATATTCTAAATAGCTGGAAATGAGGAAGGAAATGAGCCATCAACATGAATAAGAAGGAACCTTCCAGAAACATGTAAAATTATGAAAAGGATAAAAATCATAGACAGGAAAGTTGTTTCCATTGGCAGTGAGACGAGATCTAGGGGACATGGCATCAAAGTTAGGAGGAGTGCATTTACGATAGAGATGAGGATGGGGGTGGCATGCTCGTGTAGTGGTTAGTTAACTCTATTACAGCGCCAGTGACCTGGGTTCAATTCTGCCGCTGTCTGTGATTAGTTTGTATGTTCTCCCCAGGACGGCATGGGCTTCCTGCAGATGCTCCAGTTTCCTCCCACATTCCAAAGACGTACAGGTTAATTGTCCACATGGGACCAAAAGAGATTGTTGTATCTATAAATAAAAATAAAATAAAAACTGCTTTTCCAAGAGAATAGTGAATCTACAGAGTTCTCCACCCAAAGAAGCAGTAGCGGCTACATTATTGAGCCATTATTGAGTTAGACTGAGTTTTGCATAGTAGCGGATATAAGGGGTTTGGGGAAGAGAGGAGGATGTGGAACTGAATCCACAGCCAGATTGTCCATGGTCTTTCTGAATGGTGGAGCTGAATCCACAGCCAGATTATCCATGGTCTTACTGAATGGTGGAGCTGAATCCACAGCCAGATTATCCATGGTCTTACTGAATGGTGGAGCTGAATCCACAGCCAGATTATCCATGGTCTTTCTGAATGGTGGAGCTGAATCCACAGCCAGATTATCCATGGTCTTACTGAATGGTGGAGCTGAATCCACAGCCAGATTATCCATGGTCTTTCTGAATGGTGGAGCTGAATCCACAGCCAGATTATCCATGGTCTTACTGAATGGTGGAGCTGAATCCACAGCCAGATTGTCCATGGTCTTACTGAATGGTGGAGCAGGCTCAACAGGCCAGATAACCTGCTCCTGCTTCTTATGTTCTTAAGAATGGGAGGGATCTCATTGAATCCCACCAGATATTGAAAGGTGTAGATAGATAAGACATTGTGAGGATGTTTCCAATAGAGGTAGAGTTCAAGTCCAGAGGGAACAGACTCATAGAATCTCCTTTACCACAGAGATGAGGGGGGATTTCTTTAATTAGAGGGTGGTGAATCTGTGGAATTCATTGCCTTAGACAGCTGTGGAACCCAAGTCACTGGGTATATATAAAGCAGAAGTTACTAGGTGTTTGATTAGCAGGGCCATCAAAGGTGACGGAGAAGGCAGGAAAATGTCAGCATGGTAGCAGAGCAGTTAGCTGATCGCTTTACTGTACCAGCTGTAAAATTGGGGTTCAATTCCTACCACTGACTGGAAGAAGTTTATACGTTCTTACCCATGACAGTGTGGGTTTCCTCCCACATTCCAAAGACAGACAGTGGGGTTATTGAGTTGTGGCATTCTCTGATACCGTAGGAAGCATGGTGACTCTTATGGGCTGCCCAGCACGAACCTCGTTCATTTGATTTGATGCAAATAACCCATTTCACAGCATGCTTCAATGTTTCAATACACTTGTGACAAATAAAGCTAATCTTATAATGGGATTGTGATGAAAAATAAATCAGCCATAACTGAATGGCAGAGCAATTTTGATAAGCCAAGTGGCTCCTATGTCTTATGGTCTTGTGTGTTGGCTAGACCTTCTCATGCAATGGCCTAGGCAGAGGTGGATGCAGTCTCCTTGCCTAAGTACTCTGAACCTCTATTTACATTCCTAGACTCTCAAATACTTGCACATATAAAGTTTTTTCTCTTGTCCTTCTACAGATGTAATTCCGAGTCTCCAAGATATGAAAAAACGCCTTGAGGATGGGACTGAGAAGAAAAACCAATTGGAGACCGATCTCGCAAGTCTTCAGCAGAAGCTGAAGCAAATAAACAGAGGTAGAGGGGTCAGGCTTTGAACCTAGACTCACAGAGTCACACAGCATCGAAACGGGGCTTTCAGCCCAAGTAGTCCATGTTGACCAAGGTGCCCCATGCAAACTGGTCCCATTTGCCAGTGTTTGGCCCATAACTTTCTAAACCTTTCCAATCCATGGTGCAATGATTCCATGTACCTGTCCAACTAAACTTATAAAAGTTATTAAAATACTGCCTCAACAACTTCCTCTGGCAGCTCATTCCACTAAATTTTGTGTAATAATCCGGAGGTGATAAGAGAGTTTAAGATTAAGGAACCTTTAGGGAACAGTGATCACAATATGATTGAGTTCACTTTGAAATTTGAGAAGGAGTAACTAAATTCCAATGTGTTGATATTTCAGTGGAGTAAAGGAAATTACAATGGCATGAGAGGGGAACTGGCCAAAGTTATCTGGAAAGGGACACTAGCAGGAAGGACAGCAGAGCAGCAGTGGCTGAAGTTTCTGTAAAGAATGAGGGAAGTGAAAGAGAGATATATTCCAAATAAGAACTTTTCAAATGGAAGAAGGACACTACCATGGCTGACAAGTGAAGACAGAACTAAAGAAAAAGCAAAAGAGAGGACATACAAGGAAGCCAAAGCTAGTGGGAAGATAAAGGATTGGGAAGCTTTTAAAAACTTGCAGAAGGAAACTAAGAAGGTCATTAAGAAGGAGAAGATTAATTATGAAAGGAAGCTGGTGACTAATATCAAAGAAAATACTAAAAGCTTTTTATTAAGTATATAAAGGGTAAAAGGGAGTTGAGGGTAGATACAGGACCAATAGAAAATGACGCTGGAGATATTGTAATGAGAGATGCAGGGATGGCAGAGGAACTGAATGCATATGTTGCATCAGTCTTCACAGTGGAAGACATCTGCAGTATTCCAGCTATTCAAGAGTGTCAGGAAAGTGAAGTATGTGCAGTGAAAATTACGACTAGGAGGGTGCTCAGGAAACTTAATGGTCTGAGGGTGGATAAATCTCCTGGATCTGATGGAATGCACCCTCGGGTTCTGAAGGAAGTCGCTGGAGAGATTGTGAAAGCACTAACAATGATCTTTCAAGAATTGATAGATTCTGGCTTTGTACCAGATGACTGGAAAATTGCAAATGTTACTCTGCTACTTTAGAAGGGTGGGAAGCAGCAGAAAGGAAGCTATAGACCTGTTAGCCTGACATCAGTGGTTGGGAATTTATTGGAATCGATTGTTAGAGATGAGATTATGAAATATCTGGAGGCACATGACAAGATAGGCTAAAGCCAGCATAGTTTTCTGAAAGGAAAATCCTGCCTGACTAACCTACTGCAATTTTTTTTGAGGAAATTACAAGCAGGGTAGGCAAAGGAGATGCAGTAGATGTGGTGTACTTGGATTTTCAGAAGGCCTTTGACAAGGTGCCACACATGAAGCTTCTTAGCAAGATAAGAGCCCTTGGAATTACAGGGAAGTTACTAGCATGGGTGGAGCATCAGCTGATTGGCAGAAAGCAGAGAGTGGAAATAAAGGGATCCTATTCTGGCTGGCTGCCGGTTACCAGTGGAGTTCCACAGGGGTTGGTGTTGGGACCACTGCTTTTTACAATGTATATCAATGGTTTGGACTATGGAATTAATGGATTTGTGGTTAAATTTGCCGATGATACAAATTTAGGTGGAGGAGTGGGTACTGTTGAGAAAACAGAGAGCCTGCAGAGAGACTTAGTTAGTTTAGGGGAATGAGCAAAGAAGTGGCAAATGAAATACAATGTTGGAAAGTGTGTGGTCATGCACTTTGGTAGAAGAAGTAAATGGAAAGACTATTATTTAGATGGGGAGAAAATTCAAAATGCAGAGATGCAAAGGGACTTGGGAGTCCTTGTGCAGGATACCCTAAAGGTTAACCTCCAGATTGAGTCGGTGGTGAAGAAGGCAATTGCAATGTTGATATCCATTTCTAGAGGTATAGAATATAAGAGCAGGGATGTGATGTTGGGGCTCCAAAGGGCACTCGTGAGATCACACTTGGAGTATTGTGTGCAGTTTAGGGCTCCTTATTTTAGAAAGGATATACTTATTTTGGAGATGATTCAGAGAAGATTCACAAGAATGATTCCAGGAGTGAAAAGGTTACCAATGTCTGGCAGCTCTTGGGCTGTATTCCCTGGAGTTCAGGAGAATGAGGGGGGATCTCATAGAAACATTCTGATTGTTAAAAGGCCTGAACAGATTAGATATGGCAAAGTTATTTCCCATGGGAGGGGAGTCTAGGACAAGAGGGCACAACTTCAGGATTGAAGGATGTCAATTTAGAACAGAGATGCAGAGAAATTACTTTAGTCAGAGGGTGGTAAATCTGTGGAATTTGTTGCCACTGGCGGCTGTGGAAGCCAAGCCACTGGATGCATTTAAGGCAGAGATAAAAAGGTTCTTGATTAGCCAGGTTATCAAAGAGTATGGGGAGAAGGATGACTGGAAGAATTGGGTCAGCCCACGAGTGAATGGCAGAGCAGACTAGATGGGCCAAATGGCCTGCTTCTGCTCCTATATCTTATGGTCTTATAAATACCACTCTTCGTGTTAAAAAAAAAGTTGTCCCTCAAGTTCCTCTTACTCACCTTAAAACTATGCTCTCTAGTGCTTGAATCCCTAACACTGTAAAAAAAGACTGAATGCATTCCCTCTATCAATGGCCCTGATGAGTTTATGCACTTCTATAATATCACCCTCAGCCTCCTGTGTTGCAAAAACCTCTTTCTAAGACTCAGTGTCTATGTCCTGGCAACATCCTTACATACTCCTTCTTCACTTGACGGGGTGGGGTCCTCAATTTAATCCATCCTAATGTTATTCAAGGAAATAAATGTGTTTCTTTTTCAGATGATGTGGGGCAGACCTTAGTCCAAGCGAATGCCACGGCCAAAGGAGCGAAAGACATTGCGGCTGGAGTGATGGCTAAATTGCAACCAATAATCATTGAAGTAGGAAACTTAAACAGAACTTCTCAAACCATTCCAAACATTACTGATCTTAACACAGTGCTGAATGAAGCAGAAGAATCAGGTTCGTTGAATGGTTTTGATTTTGATACTGGTTCATGTACAAGGTGCAGAAAATAGATTTGTTTTGGCTGCCCCCCAGACAGATTGTGCCAGTACATTGTGGTAGTGAAAAGGCAAGCAGAATGCAGAATGAAGTATTACAGTTACAGAGAAAGTGCAGTGCAGGCAGACAATAAGATGCAGAGCCATGATCAGGTTGATTGTGAGATCAAAAGACCATCCTATTGTGTGTTGGGACCATTCAATAATCTTACAACAATGCCATTGAGCCTAATAGTATGTGCTTTCAGGCTTTTGTATCTTCTACCCGACAGACAAGGGTAGAAGTTAGAATGATCATGGTGGGAGGTAGGGTGCCTCAAGAAGGCAATACCGCAGGTCGTGCTGCTCCCTCACAGCTCAGAGACCCAAGTTCAGTCCCGACCTCTGGTGCTGACTATTTGGAGTTTGCGTGTTCTCCTTGTGACCACGTGGGGTTCCCCTCGGTGTGCCAGTTTCCTTCCACATACTGTGCAGGGTTGCTGGAGTGATAAGCTGCTGTAAATTTTCTCGAGTGTGTGAGTGAGGAGTAGAATCCAGGGCAGTTAATTGGGGGGGGGGGGGGGAATTCTCGGAGATGGGAGATGGAAACTGCTCCCGGACCTAGTATGGACTTGGTGTCCCAAATGGCCTCTTTCTGTGAGACATGATGAAGAGCTGAAGTTGAAAAATGACCATGGCTGTGTCAGGAAAAAAGAGAACTGACTCCTCTTTAAAAGAGTCAGCCCAGACATGATAGACTGAATGGCCTTGTGTTGAGATCCTTGATTCCGTAACTTTGATGCATAATTTTCTTAACCCGATTGTATGGCTTTGCATTAATAATCCCCATGCATGCAAGTAACTGGAAAGAGTTAACAGGAATGAGGGGAGAGTGGGTAACAGGAAAAGATAGTTGTTCAATGAGATTGACTTGTGAACTAGCATGAATACATTTGGCAGTATGGCCTCCCTCTGTACCATTAGGAAATATGTGTGTTGACCTTGAATTATTTCTTCTTCTTTACAGTGAAGAATTTAACCGAGAGCCTACCTGGACTGATGCAGAGGCTGAAGGATCTGAGCCAAATACAACCTGTTAACAATATCTCCAAAAATATAAATCGTATCCGGGAGCTCATTGACCAGGCCAGGGAAGCTGCAAATAAGGTCAGTTTGTTTAAACTTTCAGTAACAGCAACGACATTTCTGTCAAAATCTAGATTCAGATATTTATTTGAATTCCCCCAACTCCACCACACTAATCCCAGTCTCTGAGAAACATGTTACCTGATCCAGCTGGCTCACAACTCCATGTGTCTGTGACAATGTGTGACACTTGGACAGGTATGTGGATAGGAAAGGTTTAGAACGATATAGGCCAAGCAAAGGTGAATGGGAATCTTGATCGGCATGGACTGGTTGGGCTGAAGTGTTTTCTCTCTCTTGTAGATAAACGTGGCAATGAAATTCAATGGGGAATCTGGAGTAGAGGTCCGACTTCCCACTAACCTGGATCACTTGAAAGCTTACACATCCCTGCTCTTGTATGTGAAGCAGCCAGCCATATTACGAGGGGACAACAGGAGACGGAAGCGACAGGAATCTGAGAACATGTTTGTTTTCTATCTAGGGCATAAGAATGTGAGTATTCTTCATGACAGAATAAACTAGAACAAGGCATGGGTTTGCAAGAAAAAAGCAATGTGCTACCTTACAAATTATTTCCCTTTGACCCCAGACTTCCAAGGACTACATGGGGATGATGTTGAAGGATAACAAGCTGGTTGCCATCTACAAACTGGGAAGTGAAGTGAGCAAAATTGAAGACACGAAGACCGTCGATAATGAAATCTTTGACCACATCAGATTTGAGAGGTAATGCAATCCAGTGACTTATTGGAATTTTTGTAACCTATTTACAATATTGATTGGTACAGTACAGAATAGGGCTTTCGGCCCATGATGTTGTGCTGACCTTTTAGACTACTCCAAGATCATATCTAACAATTCCCTCTCATAGAACCCTCCATTTTTTGTTCATCCATATGTCTTTGTAAGAGTCTTTTAAATGACCTTAATGTCTCTGCCTCCACCACCACCCCTAGCAGTGTACTTTCTGTGTAAAAAAAAAAGCCCTACCTCTGACATCCTCCTATACTTTCCTTCAATCACCTTAAAATGATGCCCCTTGATTTAGCCATTTCCACCCTGAAAAGGTCTTTGGCTATCCATTCTTTGGTCATGTTTGTCCTTTTCCCAGGGTTAAGGAATCAAGAACTAGAGGACAAAAGTTTAAGGTGAGAGGGACTAGAGGACAAAAGTTTAAGGTGAGAGGGGACTTGAAGGGTAATTTTTTTTTCACGTAGAGAGTGGTCAGAACATGGAATGAGCTGCCAGGTCGAGGGGTTGAGGCAGGTGCATTAACAACATTTGAAATGTACTTTGATAGCCACATGGAATGTAAAGGTTTAGATGGATATGGGGCAAATGCAGACAAATACAACAAGCTCAATGATCAGCCATGATCTCAGAATGGCGGTGCAGACTCGAGGGGCCGAATGGTCTACTTCTGCACCTATTGTCTATTGTCTATTGTCTTAGATGGGCATCTTAGTTGACATAGATCTGTTGGGCTGAAAGACCTTTTTCTGTGCTGTACAGCACCTGTCTCCTGTCTCTCATTGGATGGTGGGTTCAAAATGCAGAATGTGGGAGAGATGGAAGCTCTCCCCACATTTCAACAGTGCCTGGATGTGTGTGTGGAGGACCAGGTCCAATACTGGAGGGGGGAGATTTGGTCTGGGACCCCTTTTTCTGAATGACATCTATGTATGTAAATTTACTGCGATTCTCACTCCGTCAGAGTTCAATCTGACCAAAACATGGCTAGCCCTATCTCTGAAGCTGTACTCAATGGAGAATGTGGGTGAAGAAGGAATCTCACTGAAATATACGGGCCACTACAAGGTCTGGATGGAGTGGAAATGAAGAGGATGTTTCCATCAATGGGAGAGTCTAGGCTCTGAGGACACAGCCTCAGAATAAAGGGACATCCTTTTAGAACTAAGATAAGGAGGAATTTCTTCAGCCAGAGGGTGTTGAATCTGTGGAATTCATTGCTGCAGTGGGCTACAAAGACCAAGTCATTGGCATATTTAAGATACAGATTGATTGGTTCTTGATTAGGGTGGGTTAAAGATTATAGGGAGAAGGTGGGAGACTGTGGTTGAAAAAAAAATCAGCCATGATTGAATGCTGAGGCAGATTTGATTGGCCAAAGTGGCCTAATTCTGCTCCTAAATTTTTTGGTCTTCTGGTTGCATTACTTCAGAATACAACCACTACAAAATCTACCTAAATACAAGCAAAAGCAGGAATTGGGCCATTCCTCACACAAAGTCCAGTACTCTACATGACCACTCTTCTGTTCCAGGATCATGCAGTACGGGTCTCTGAACAATAGACAGGTCAGCCTCTCCACCGGCAAGCTCATCAACAGCCAACCACAGTTTAAAACTGCAAATGGAAGTGACCTCTTGCTCAACCTGGATCCAAAGGAAGCTGTCTTCTACGTTGGAGGATTTCCCCAGACATTTACGGTAAAGATCATTCTTTGCATTCTCTTAATTAAGGATGTTGTACTTTATGCCTTGGAACATAGAACATAAAAGAGTACATGCACGAGTCTGTGCAGACCACAACGGCAATTTGAACTGAAAACCAGAATTAGCATCGGATTAGCTATCACTGATGTATGTGACATGAAATTTGTTCTTTTCCAGCAGCAGCACATTGCAAAGGTAAATGATTACTATAACTTGCAAACATAAATAGAGTGCAAAAAAAGGAATAACAAAGTAGTGTTCATGAACTCATGAACCATTCAGAAATGTCATATTCCTCCATTCCCTACCTGCCTAAATCCTTCTTAAACACCTCTGTTATATCTGCTGCTACTAACCCCTGGCAATGCATTTCACACACCCACCACTCTGTGTAACAAAACTTGCCTTACTCATCTCCTTTAAACTTCACTGCCACCCTCCCCACCCCCATCCACCTCACCTCAAACCTATGCCCTGTATTTGACATTTTACATTTGGGTGAAATAAATTACCTCCCCTTTCTCATAATTTACTTAATAACAGCACGGAATAGGCCCTTATGGCCCTTCGAGCCATGCCGCCCAGCAACCCCCAGTTTAACCCTAGTCTAAATTTGGGACAATTTACAATGACAAATTAACTTAATAACCAGTATATCTTTGGACTGAGGGAGAAAACATTCTACAGGGAGGATGTACAGAGTTTGCTGGGATTGAACACCAAACTGCAACAGACCGAGCTGTAATAGTGTTGCGCTAACCGTTACGCTACTCCGTGCTTGATACGTATATAGTTCTTCTGTCAGGTCTTTCATCAGCCACTGATGCTTCAGTGAAATTCAGTTTATCATCTGGAATTTTTTTTAGAAAGTTTACACTAGTAATGAGAGTACTCAAGTACTGGATTAGAAAAAAACCCACTTCTTCAGGGGAGGAAATCAAGCATTGTCACCCCCAATGTGACTCAGACTGTTAGTGTAGTTGGCTTTTTAAATGTCTCCCTTAAAGACCAGCAAGGCAGTGCAGGCAGGATTGGGCAATATATACTAGCCTCACCAACATCCTGAAAAATAAATAAGTGACTTAGCAGCATTTCTAAACAAGAGAATCCTAGGGGATTCTGTAGATGCTGGAGGAACTTGGTAAATCATGCAGCATCTATGGAGGGGAATAAACAGTTAACGTTTCGAGCTGAGACCCTTCATCAGGACTGGAAAAGAAAGAGGCAGTTGCCAGAATAAGAAGGTGGGGAAGGGGAATGTGTATCAGCTGCTGGGTGATTGGTGAGACCAGGTGGGGGGAGTTGTGGGAGGGGGTGTGATGTGATAGATGAAAAAGGAAAAGGGCTGAATAATAAAGAATCCAATAGGGGAGGGCAGTGGACCACTGAATACTTCTTTCCTTTATTCCAGTTCCAGGGATCTGGCTTCAAACCTGACCTGGGGTATCAGTTGATTCTCCCGGCACAGGTGCTCTGGTTTCCTCCCTCATCCCAAAATCATGTGGATCACTGGGTTACTGGGCTACTATAGCTTCCCCCGGCTATCGGTTGGTGGTAGGATCTAGAGCTGAATGGAAATGTGTGGAGAGTAAGATAGGAATGGTGCATTGTGATAGCATTGACCTAATGGGCCAAAGGGCCTTTGCTGTGCTGTGGGTTTCTGCATCTACATTTCCTTGCTGCCTTGGTAAAGCAGCCAACATAATCAGAGACCCCTCTCCACCCCGGACATTCCCATCCACCCCGCCCATGGTCTGTTTGTCCCATTCCCATCAGGGAAGAGGCTACATAATATCCACAACAGGACCATCAGATTGACAAACAGTGGCTTTCCCCAAGCAGTCAGTCAACATCTCCACCCACTAACCACATCACAATGTTATTATTTCCTGTCTTTCACCTTATGTACAGCCTAGCTTCACTTTGTGCACAGTCAGTCAATCGATGTATATAGGCTATCTTATGTATTTACATTTATTGTGCTTTTTATTATTATTGTGTTCTTTATCTTTTATGTTTTTTTGGCTGCATGGGATCTGGAGTAACAAATATTTCATTCTCCTTTACACTTGTGTGCAGAAAATGACATTAGACAATCTAGAATCTTAAATGTGACCAATTAACTTACTACCTGTGCATCTTTGAATGTGGGTGGAAAATAGATCACTCATAGGAAACTATGTCGTTGCGGGGAGAGTGCACAGACTCCTTATAAACAGTGTCAGAATTGAACCCTGGTTACTGGTACTGTAAATAGTGTTACACCGTAGCACACCGCTACTGTGCATCCCCAATAAACCTGATTTCGATTCTGATTCCTATTCTAATTCTGAAACTCTGCCATACTGGATTCTTTAATGCAAGTTGTTTTAATTACAAATACTTTTTCTTATCACCCAGCCTCCTAATACATTAAGTTATCGAGGATATAAAGGCTGCATTGAACTTGGCTTTCTGAATGAAAAACTAATCAGCCTGTATAACTTTAAGGAAATATACAACATTAACACTACAAAAGAGAAACCCTGTCAAAGGTAGGTTCATTGATGTTTACTCCCGGAGTGGGTATTTGAATCACATTTTTTTCTGGAGAACTATTCTCCATCTTAAAATTGAAAGTTATGCATTTATGTAGAACACTTCATAACGTCAGAGCATTCTAAGAGCATTTGAAGTTCCTGTTGTAATGTAATTTGTACACAGCAAGCTCCCAAGAACAACAGTAAGTGACCAGCTGAGCTATTTTATCAATGCCAATCTTCAAAATGGTGCCTTTGATATCAATTTGAGAGGGTGTTCAAGAGGTTCCGCTGCTAACCGTCAAAACCCCTGTCAGGAAGTAGTGGCAGGATGCTGCCTGGATTAGAGGACATAAGGTATAAGGAGAGGTCAGACAAATGGGTTGATTTCACTGGAGCAGTGGAGATCTTACAGAAGCTTCTCAGTAACACTTTATTTTGCATTAGAGTCATGGACTCCTGGTACACTACGACACAGAAACAGTCCATGCCAAACTATTATCCCATCGACCTGCACCTGGACCGTAGCCCTCCATACCCCTCCCATCCATGTCCCTATCCAAATTCCTCTTAAATGCTGAAGTTCAGCCTGCATCCATCACTTGCGCTGGCAACTCGTTCAGCACTCTCACCACCCTCTGAGTGAAGAAACTTCCCCTCATGTTTCTCTTAAATATTTCACCTTTCATTGTTTTTTTTTACCTTGTTCTGTCTTAATGCACTGTGTGATGATTTGATCTGTAAAAGCAGTATGCAAGGCAATCTTTTCATTGGACATCAGTACATATGACAATAATAAATCAATGCCAAGGTATACAAATAAAGTACAAGGGCCAAAGTGAGGTACACTTGGAAATCACAAATCATAGATCATTATAGCATGGATACAGGCCGTTTGGCTCAACTTGTCCATGCCAACCACAGTGCCCACTCAACTAGTCCCAATTTCCTGCATTCGGCCCGTATTTCTCAAAGGCCTGCTCCTCTCTGTACCTATCCAACTCCTCCTTAAATAATGCTACTGTACCTGCTTCAATCACTTCCTCTGGCAGCTTGTTGCATAAACATCCCCCATATGTGAAAAAGTTGCCCCTTAGGTCCCTTTTAAATCTTACCCTTTTCACCTCAAATGTGTATACCCTGGTTTTGGACTCCCTTACCCTGGGGGAAAGAACTGCTACCTTCTACCTTTTGTATGTCCATCATAATTTTAAATAAGATTACCCCTACATTTCTACATTCATCTTCTGGTGTGAGAGGTCCATTCAAGAGTCTGAGTGACAGCAGGACAGAAGCTTCCCTTGAGCCTGGTGGTACCATGTTTTCAAGCTTTTGTATCTGATGGGGGTGGGGGTGTAAGAGAGAACGTCCAACATTGAAGTACATCAGCAGTTCCCTGGGTTCTATTACGATGCAGGTGTTACCTGGTGACCAATAATTTATGCTTTATTTGCAGGTATAAACCAACCAAGGAACCAGGAAGTGATGGCTTCTATTTTGATGGTACTGGATACGCACTTATAAACCTGACCAGTTCTGTGAAGAGCTTAAAGATCGAACAAACTGTTCAAACTTCCACAAGAGATGCAGTGCTGTTATACTTTGAGAAATCGGTAAGTCATTTTGCAGTTTATCATTTGCTTCCCTCATAGTGTGGACACAATAGATTCACACTGTGATTCACACAGGCCCTTTGGGTTGTTTGTTCATCATAAGTTGCCCCTAGTGTAAAATTGCACGGTAGAATCTAGAGGAGCTGCTGAGAAAGTAGGTAGAGCAAAAAATGCTAACTAACAGCAGATGAAAGTAAATGGGAGGTTGATGGTCCACACGGTCTCAGTGGGCCGAAAAGCCTGTTTCCGCGCAGTATCTCTCGCTTTGGTCATCTGTTATAGGAAAGACATGGTTAAACTGGAGAGGGTATAGAAAAGATTTAAAAGGATATTGCAAGGACAAGGGCCTGAGATATAGGGAGAGGTTGGCCAAGCTAGGCTTTTATTTCTTGGAACTTAAGAGAAAGAGGGGCAACCTTATGAAAGTGTTTAATTTTATCAGTGGCATGGATTGAGTGGATAGTAACAATCTTTTCCCCAGGGTAGTGGAGTTCAAAACAATGGGGTATAGATTTAGGGTGAGAGGGGAAAGATTTAAGAGATCTGAGGGGCAACTGTTTTACACAGATGTAGTGAGAAGGTGGAACAAGGTGCCAAAGGAAGTGGTTGTGGTAGATACAATAGTCTCATTTAAAGAAGCAGTTGGGTAGATACCTGGATTGGAGCAATACGGGCCAATTGTAGGATCTTGGGACCAGCTGGGTGAGCATCATGCTCAGTATGGTCTGGTTGGACCAAGGGGTTTGCATATGTGCTCAATGACTTTATGACTCAGAATCACTCTTTGCCATTTACCAGACATTGGAAACTCTAGCCTATGAAAAGAAACTTCGGAAACTTACAAGCTGCCTAATTAACATTAAGCCAATGTGCTTCATTTTTAGTTTGAGTATGAATATCCTGTTCTATATAGTCCACCTAGCGCACTGAGAGTAGTGGACAGAACATACTCTTTTCATACAGTGCTAGAGTCTGCTGCCTCTCACCAAGAGGAAGACTCTCATTCATGTTCACTGTGCTCCTATGTACTGCCTAGTTCCTACATCAAAGCTGCAAGTCACAGATAAAATTCCAGATATTATTTTTCTTATATCCTTTGAGGAAAATCAGAAAGTTTTCCTTAGAGATACTCTTTTCAAACAAGACTTTCTTACTGACTCATCTGATTTTGAAAACTTTGAGTGATGTTATTAACAGCTTAGCTTCGTTAATATCCCTCCCATCTATGTGAGTTAATGTGTCCTCAATTTAGACAAGAAGACCATCATGTTTGCTCCATCATTCAATCATGGCTAATGGTCTTCAACCCCACTCTCCCACTTTTTCCACATAACCCTTAACCCCCTTACTAAACAAGAAACTATAAATAATTACTTTAAATGCTCTCAGTGACTTGGCATCCCCAGCCCTCTTTGGCAACAAATTTCACAGGTTTTCCATCCTCTAGCTGAAGAAATTCCTCCTCATCTCAATCTTAAAGTGATGTCCCTTTATTCTGATCCTGTGCTTTTGGATTTTAGACCTTTCTACTTATGCAAAAATCTTCTCCAATCTAGAACTTCCAGTATTCATTGGATTTCAATGAGATCCCACCTACCTAAACTCCATCCAGTGCAGGCCCAGAGACATCAAATACTGCTCAAATTTTAAGCCTTTCATTCCTGGGATAATTATTGTGAACCTCATCTGGACCAAGGGAAGGACATCTTTCATTAGATAATTTAGAACAAGTTATTGTTTTATCAACACCACATGCTTCATGATGATCTCATTGCCATCTTTCACAATTGCTAGCTCCCAAAACAGATGCTGCCTAACATTTGTACATGTTTTTGTTAAAGAATATGGTTTATAGCCAAATTTTTCATGAATTACAGAACACAAGCTGTGCTCTAACCATTGAGGGTGGAAAACTGGTGTTCAGGTACAATCTCAAATCAAATAATGCCAGCCTTATCATGTCAGAGGAAGAATTGGACCTCACTAAAGAGAATGTGGTAAGTAAACTTCAATGCTTTTCTTTTAAGTATGTAAGAGAGGTAAAACCACTAGATTACATTACATTTAATATTTTATTTCTTTACTATTGTACCAATGAACATGGACTAACTAGTGCACAGGATTTAACATAGTACTGTAGAAAAGTGCATGGCAGAATGTGCACCATCACACATGGTATGGAATACTGTACATGGTGAACAATACTGTGTGTAGTATTGTATATGATACATAGGCTTATATATAATAGTGAATAGAGCACATATGGTATATCAGTTGGTAAATTGGTTAATTATTGTCACATGTACTGAGGTACAGTGATAAACATTGTTTTGCATGCCATCCATACAGATCTTTTCATCACATTAGATAGTACGGGGAAAACAACAACAGAATAAAGTGTTACAACTACAGAGAAAGTCAGTACAGGCAGACATTAAGGTGCAAGGTCATAAAGGTAGATTGTGAGATCAAGATTCCACCCCTATCATACTAAGGTACCATTCAATAGTCTTATACCAGTGGAGTAGAAGCTATCCCTGAGACTAGTTGCATGTTTTTTTTCAGGTTTTTGTATCTTCTGCCTGAAGTGAGGGGAAGAGAAGAGAGAATATCTGAGGCAAGCTGGCTGCATTAATGAGGCAGCAAGAAGTGTAGGCAGTGTAGGCAGAGAGGGTTCCGGTTTCCATGATGTGCTTAGCTATGTCCACAGGTCTCCATGGTTTCTTGAGGTCATAGGTAGAGCAGTTCCCATAGCAAATCATGATGCATTCAGATAGGATACTTCCAATGATCTACTGATAAAAATTGGCGAGGGTTGGATTGAGTTGCTCTCTGATCTTGGCAGTGAATTTGCAAATGTTTTCTCACCATACAAAGAGACACCATCTTTATTTACATCTGAGCATTTGATACTTAAAATTGTTGGAGATAACTTGGAAAATATGTAGCTTGGGTAGTTAATGGTTGGATTGCGTTATTCTCTGATCTTGCCAATCCATTTGCAAATGTTTCAGCGCCATACAGTAATGTCTCCTCATATGGTGATGTAACAGATGCAAATGGATTGCCAAGATAGAGAGCAAGTCAACCCAATTATCAACCATCCGGGCTACACACTTCCTGAGTTATTTCCATTGGTGAGGGTCAAGAGGAACATGCCAAATTTCTTTATAATACTAGACATGGTTTTTATATGGTATTTTATACAGATTACAGTACTTAATATAGCATTGTACATGATAATCAGTACAAATATAGGTATGGTATATGGTTGTATAACGAGTGTGGTATTTTATCAAAGAACCACCAAAGCGAATACGGTAGGTATATTTTGTAGTCTTTCTTCTAATTATAAATGTGCAATTAAGTTATTTTTTTGGTAATTTTTGGATATTGTTTTGTATGTGCAAATAGCAGCAAACATTGTTATTCTATTTGATTCAGGTAACATAAATAGAAAAGCAAAATCAAAACACTGTATTTAGTATATATTCTTTAAAATTTCCTGTGGATTTCCAGTAAGTGGGGTTATTTTTTTTCATTTCTCAACTTACTTTCTCTTTAATACTTATTCAAAATTAACAATTCCTTTTCTACGTCAATTTAATCTAAGATCAAGTTCCGAATGATAAGTTTGAAAGACAACATGCAGGTTGCTGCAACCATCGGCAATCAACTCTTCATGAATGCTATCATCGATATCAAAGAACTTAACTTCCCGAACTATTACCTGGGCGGAATACCAAAGAACATTAAGGAAAGGTATGTCAATATGCTTTTTTTAAATGAAAGTAAGGAGTGGAATGCAAAACTGAGATACCTCTTAGGCTCATAGTGTCATCAGGCCTGTCATCCTAACTCGTCCATGCTAACCGTGTTGTCCAGTGAGCTAATCCCATATGTCTGCATTTTGGCCATAACTTTTTATACCACTCTTATCCATGTACTTGTCTAGTTGGCTTTTAAATGTTACTAATGTGCCCACCTCAACAACTAGCAGCTCAGTTGAAATACACATGAACTTTTGTTTGAAAAAGTTGCCCCTGGTCTCCCTTTTAAATCTCTCACCTCTGATCTTCAACCTATGCCCGCTTCATTTTAGAACCCCCTTCCTGGGAAAGAAACTATGTGCTTCAACTTGTCTACATCCCCATGATCTTATATACCTCTATCAGATCACTTCTCAATCTCCTGCATTCTAGGGAATGAGCAACATTCTCCTGTACAATCTCCATATCCCTTAGTTCTCTTAATATTAGAAGTCTATCCATGCTCTGATTAAACTCAACACTGTCTCCTCATCTTTGTTCTTAATGGACAACCCTTCTGTCTGATACTGTGCTCCCTAGTCCTAAACTCCACAGCTGGGAGTAACATTCTTCTTTGAATCCACCCTGTTGATCCCTGGGGTAAAGACAATGTGCTCTCATCTTGTTTGTGTCCCTCAAGGTCTTGTACCGTATACCTCTATCAGGTCTCCCCTCAATCTCCCACAATACAGGGAATAAAATCCAAGTCTGCGCAGCCTCTGCTGATCCTGAGTCCAGGTAACATCTGGTAAATCTTTTCAGCACTTGTTCTAGTTTAATAACATCTTCACTATAGCAGAGTGATCAAAACTGTATCCAATATACTAAATGTTTTGATTGATGAAGGCCAGCATGCCAAATGCCTTCTTCACCCTCCTATCTACCTCCAACAAACTTTTCTTTACACAAGTTGTATTGCAGGAAAAGCTGATTTGATTTATAAATGAAATTAATGAAAGTTTTTTTTTAAATAGTCACCCAGTTTTTTTTAAATAGTCACCCAGTTTGTTGCTGTGTGTGCATCAGTAACATTACTCAAGAAATTATTAGTACCTTTTGAAGAAATATAATCAGAATCAGAATCAAGTCTACTATCACTGACATATGTAGTGAAATTTGTTGTTTTGTGGAGACAGTACAGGGAAATACATACAACAATTATTAAGTTACAATGAGAAATATATTAATAATAAATAAATTGTGCAAAAAGAGAGCAGCATAGTGAGGTAGTGTTCATAGGTTCATGGGCCATTCAGAAATCTGATGGTGGAAGAAGCTGTTCCTAAAGTATTGAGTGTGCATCTTCAAGCTTCTGTACCTCCTCCATGATGGTAGTAGTAAGAAGAGGGAACATCCTAGATGTTGGGAGTCCTTACTGATGGATTCCACCTTCTTGAATCACTGCCTTTTGCAGATGTCCTCAATGGGTGAGAGGCTATGGCCTGCGATGGAGCTGGTTCTCTACAGCTGTGCATTGGAGCTCCATTCACAGCTTAGAAGCTGGAGGTTTTATCCATCTTTGTTGATCTAGACTTCCATTCAGAGATTAGTCAAATAATCTAGGGCTTCTACAAGAGTACCAGCTCACACTCAACCAGAGGAAGAATGGGGATTCGGTGATCTTACAGATGGAGAAAGTCAAAGTGTTCTCACACTCGGAGACCAGACAACTAATGGTACAGTCACTGTGAAGATTGAGGGCACCCAAGAGCTTTTTTGGAGGAGATCTTGGAGGTCATGGGACTGCAGAAGACTACAACAATAGACAGGGGAAGAACCCTTGAAGAGATTTAATTACGGGGATGGGAACTTTAAATTTTTATGGTTCTGTACCAAATTGTCTGTCTGCACTGTACTTTCTCTGTAGCTGTTGTTACACTTTATTCTGCATTCTGTTACCGTTTTATCTTGCACTATCTCAATTGACCATTGTAATGAAATGTTCTGTGTAAGCAGTATTTAGAACAAGTTCTTCACTGTACCTTGGTACATGTGGCAACACTAAACCAATTCCAAATTCAATTCCAATGTGCTAATGCCTGTGTTTGACTGGGAGAGAGTTCAGCTGAAGGGTAAGCAGAGTCCTGGACAAATGAACTGTGCTGTAATTCTGTGTGATATCTTTTGTTGCAGTTTAAACATGCCTGTGAAATCTTCACTGAGAGGCTGTGTGAAAAATCCAAAGGTATCCTCTAACAACAAAGACCTATCCAGAGAATATACCATCGGAGTTAGTAAAAGATGCTCACAAGATTTGTTGGTGAGTTTTGAAGATCTTTTGGGCTGATTCTCAGTAATTTCATCTGCTAATTAAAAGCAGAGACTCCTTTAATCTACAAAAAGTTTCTCATTCTTACAGTACCTTTCACAACCCACTTTCAAGGCAATGCAAGTGGATGCTGGAATCTGGAGCAAAATTCAAGCTGCTGGAGGAACTCAGTGGATCAGGCAACAATTGTGGGAGGAAGTGGATAGTTCACTCTTCAAATTGAGAGGTTTCATGAAGGGAACATTCACAAGGGAACCTGAACATTAATCAGTCACGTTCCTTCACAAATGCTGCCTGTCCCATTGTATTCCTCTAGTAGATTTGTGTTTGCTTTAGGTCAATGAATGCTCGTAATTTTAAAGTCAAAGTCGAGTTTACTGTCAGATACAGAAGCACATGTATGTACAGGTGCAATGAAAAACTTACAGCTGTATCCTAGGCACAGAGCATCAGATAAGCAGCATTTGCAAGAAAAACACAAATTAAACAGATAACGTATACACAGTTTTTACAAGAAAGTACACAATTAGAACAGCATTTTAGTGCAAAGTGATCAAAGTTGTCCTACTGTTGCTTTATGGTAGTGATTAGGGCTGTGCTAACTGGTTTAGAGGTCCAATGATTGAACGGAAGTAGCTGCTCCTGAATCTAGTAGAGTGAGATTTCAAGCCTGTATCCCTGCTGCCCAATGGCAGCTGTGAGAAGATAGCATGGCTCAGGTCTTTAATGATGGATAGTGCCTTCCTGAGGCACACCTCCTATAGGTTCTATTGATGGAGGAGAAGGATATACACATGATGTACTGGGCTGAACCCACTCCTCTCTGCAGCTTCATGTTTCTGCACATTTGTCAGATGGCAAAAACTAATTTTTTTTTCACTGGACGTCCCCAGAAGTAGCAGTTCAGGCACATTATCTGGTAAAAAGGTGTTTACTGTGATTCAGCAGGGAGATCCACTGCCTCACAGGTCCAGCAACCCAGCTTTGACCCTAAGGCTGTGGTCTATGTAGAACGTGTATGTTTCCTCCCACATCTCAGACTCTTTCAGAAGTTGCCTTAAGTATTTGTTGTTATACTGGTACTCAGGTAGATTACTGATAAGAAAGGACATCTGACAGAAGTATTTCAGGAATCTGGAACATAATAAGAATAAGATAGGAAGTAATTTTCAAATCTTTGCATCGGACCTCGGTGAGATTTCACCAGGACTCTCATGCAGTTTTTATCTCCTTATCTAAGAAGGGATGGGTTCAGCAAAAGTTCCACAGACTGCTTCCATTGATGGTAGGTTTGCCTTATGATGAGATTGAGTAGACTTGGCCTCTATATTCGAGAGCTTAAACAGGAGGTAGTCTCATTGAAAATCACAAAACCCTTACAGCCCTTGATAAGATGGACTCCTGGGATGATGTTGATCCTGGCTGAGGATTTCAGGACCATTGGGCACAATCTCACTCTAAAGGGTTGTCCGTTGAGGATAGGGATGAGGAGAAATGTCTTCATTCAGAACTTGATAAATCTTTAGAAATCTCTACCCTGGGGGTTACGGGAACTCGCTGTTGAGTTTCATCAAAGCATGGATGAGCGTCTGAGTATTAAGGGAGCCAAGGAATTTGAGGATTGTCCAGGAGAATGATGCTCATTCCCTGGAATGTAGGAGATTGAGAGTTAACCTGAGAGAAATGTATTCCATGGGGGGCAAAGATAGGGTGATAACACATAGTCTCTTTCCCAAGGAGGGGGTGCTAAAAACAAGAGTGCAGAGGTTCAGGATCAGAAGCGAGAGATTTAAAATGGACATCAGGGCAGCTTCTTTACACAAAGGGGGATGTGCATTTGGAATGAACAGCCAGAAATATTAGGTGAGGTGAGTACATGAGCAACATTTAGAAGCCATCTGGAGAAGTCGCTCTTCCCTCTGGGAGAAGGTTCAGGAGCATGAAGATTTGTATGGCCAGATTTGGGAACAGCTTCTTTCCAACTGTGATAAGACTGTTGAACAGATCCTGACCTGGATCCGGGCCATACCTTCCAAATATCTGGACCTGACTTGCACTACCTTACTTTCCCTTTTTTATTTTCTAATTATGATTTATAATTTCAATTTTTATTATATTTAATTTGATTTTTACGTCAGGGAGCGCGAAGCGCAGAATCAAGTATCACTGTGATGTACACCCTAGTATCAATTGTTTGCTGACAGTAAAGTACACGGATAGGAGAGGTTTAGAGGACTATGGTCCAAACATAGGCAGATGATACTAGCTCACTAGTCAATATAGTCAACATAGATGAGTTGAGCTGAAGGGCCTCTTTTCTATGAGCTAGAAGATGAGACGCGATGGTGATGAATAGTGGAATAGACTCATGGGACCTTGCCAAGTGATCTCATGTTTCTCCTGTTGCTTCCATCAGTTGGTACGGAATGCCCACTTCACCGGCAAGGGGTTCCTGGGCCTGAATGCCTCCAGCATTTCCTTCCCTGACGACTTCCACATCGGATTCGGTTTCTCCACAAGTCAGCTCAACGCCCTGCTGTTCTCTTATGAAAAGGTAAGTGCCTTCCTCCTTCCTCCACCAAAGATTGATGAAGCAGTCAATGATTGTCATGCAGTCACAATCAAAGTACTCCAAACTCTCCAAAGCATAGAAAGCCATCCTTCAGGGAAAAGAGTAGACCCCAGTACACGAAGACTAAATGTGTTGGAATATTCACTGCTGATATATTTATATAGCACCTTTCACAGCCCCAAATATTTCAGCAGGAGTGAAACAGACATTGCTGGAAGTAATCCAACATGTGCATAGAAACTTGCATAGCTACCATGCAGTAAGGGCCTGATAATCTGTTATTTTAGCTTTTGATGAAGGGATATGTGTTAGTCCAGGAGCAACCCTCAGACTTGGACTAAACCCATCTGCCTGCACATGGTCTATATCTCAAAATTCCCTATTTGTCTGTCTAATGGTCTCTTAAACTTTGATGTTGAATCTGCTTCGTACATCTCCCCTGACAGTCTGTTTCAGGCACCCACAACACTATGTGTATAACAACCTGCCCTGCTCTTCTCTTTTAAACTTATCCACTCTTACTTTATATGCATGTCCTTGAGTATTTCAACCCCTGGAAAAAGATGCCATCTTTGCTTTTCCTACTCTTATAAATCTCTGTCCAGTGTCCCTTTAGCCTTCGATGCTTCAGAGAAAACAACCCAAGTTTGTCCAGTTTCTTACAGCTAATACACACTAATCTAAGCAGCATTTTAGTCTCTCCTGGATAATTAATTCCCAACTATGCACCCACAGTCAGGACCACCCAAATCCAGTTCCACCAACAACCAGCCCTGCCCACTCTTACCCTCAACCCTGCTAGCCCCTCCCAGCAATCAGCCCTGTCTAAACCCACTCTTTCCCACAGGCATCCCACCAGTCCTTGTCCCTTTCCCATCCAATCCCACCTACCAACTTATTCTTCAAGTACAACGTTACCTACACTAACTGTGTGGCTAATGACCAAAATCAAGTGCTTCGTTCCCAATATGACACTTAACTTTACTCTGACTTTCAAACAATGTATTATTTTGGATTATTAAGCAACATTGCCACTGCCATATTCTGAAAGCAAACATCTCCTTTACTTTTTTAGGACCTTCTTGAAGTCTTTCTGGATAGTGGAAAAGTGAAGGTGAAGGTTCTGGGGGAAACACTTACATCTAAAAGCTCTTTCAATGATGGCACTGACCATTATGTCTCAGTCCAGAGACAGGGGGACAGGTGTGTTCATACTATTGTTTCCTGGATCTGTTGTCAACTCAGTAAATTGTCTCTTGCAGTCGACATGAGAGAGTCTCTCGGACCAGACACCCCATCCGCACGGCACATGGAGCTGTGAGCAACTCCTAAGAAATTGTTTTCCAGCCTTTTCACTCAAGATGGTCATTTGATTGTATTACAGAAATGATGAGCAAGATGTAGCTCACTGTGGCCTACTGCACTGTTATAACAAAGCCTAATGTAAGCCTGAGAAACAACATCCATCTGGGTACTAACAGTGGTAATAGCAAGTTATTAAGTTATAGTCACCACTTCCTTTTTGTTTACATTTCTAGGGTCTACTTAAATGTAGATGACCTGGACCGGAATGAAACAACAGTGGAATCGAAAGTATATGCCCCACAAGACACAGTGTACTTGGGAGGGAACAAAAGTGTACAGAACTTTGATGGCTGTATCAACAATGTCTTTCTGAATAAGTAAATACATTTGATATCTATATTTTTTTCTCTCTCTTTCTTCCCTTCCCTTCCCTTCCCTTCCCTTCCCCTCTCCCCTATTTTCTGTTACATTCCATAAGCCAATCCACATTCAAATCACAAGGAAGCCCTGACTAATCACAACTCCTATCTCCCTTCTTAGGGTAAACCAAACTGCTAAAGTTGAAAATTTTGTATTTTTGACTGAGGATTCCAATGTAAGGCTGGATACATGTCGCCAACAGAGAGCTCCAGAAATGCTCATGTTGAAAGAAGGCAGAAAGCCAAACGGCCAGGAAACCGTGAAGATTATTAAGGTGTGTAAACTTGCTACCACAGAACTTGGAGTAACATTAATGAACAGCTAACACTAACAGAGGGTTCATGCTGATATAATATTTCCCTTGAAGCAGAATGGAAAGAATCACAAAGTTGTTCCTGAGCATTCAACGAAAGAAAGTACAGGCCAGGAGTTTAATGGATGTCAGATGTCATGGCAACCAAAGGCAATCAATGGAGCCTACCAATTTGGAAATTCACCGTATAGTCGACTGGAGTATGATCACATTCCCAAGTCCTTTAATGAAAGGTAATTATGGGTGTTTTTATTGGCTGAAGGTCAACATTGCCCATCCCTGATGGGCTTTAAACTGAGCAGCTCTGAGTCAAGTACAGTGTTTGTTCTGGAGTCACATATAGGCCAGACTAGGTAATTCTGTTAACAATAGATATTTGTTCTTGAGGGACTTCAGAGGGTTCAATGGGTTTTTCAAGACTTAGTGCAGTTAATGGTAACCACAACCAAGACTAACTTTCTTCTCCAGTCTTATTGATGAACTGAATTAAAAATTATCAGCTACACTGCTGGGACTTAAAGTCTCTCAATCATTATAGGAAAGATGTTATTAAACTGAAAGAGTACGGAAAAGATTTGCAAGGATGTTGCCAGGACTTGAGGGACTGGTTTGTAAGGAGAGAATGGAAAGGCTAGGACATTATTCCCTGGAGCATCGGACAGGTGATCATATAGGGGTGTATAAAATCATGAGGAACATGGATAGTGTGAACATGCATAGTCTTTTCCCCGTGGTTAGTGAATCAAGAACTAAGCACCATTCTAAGGTGAGCGGGGAGGGATTTAATAGGAACCTGAGGGGCAACTTTTTTATATAAAAGGTGGTATCTATATGGAATTAGCTGCCAGAGAAAGTGGTTGAGGCAGGTTCAATTCAAACTTTTAAAAGACAGTTAGATGAGTTTATGGATTGGAAAGGTTTAGAAGGCTAAGGGCCAAACACAGGCAAACGGAACCGGCTTTGAAGGGACATTATGGCTGGCATGGTTCAGTTGTGCTGAAGGACCTGTTTCTGTGTTGTATGATTCTATTAGTCAAGACTCTAGATTCTGACTCCACAAGTATCACTGAAATTAAGAAGGAGGCCATTCAGCCCATTGCATTCACTAACTGACCCATTGAATTCCATTTCCCAGCTCTGAGCATTCCAAGTGCTCATTCAGAAGCTGGCAGTAATTGGTGCCACAATTATTTCCCACTCCTTTTCAACCATCTCACACACCTTCTTTTTCTCTCACACAGCTACCCACATCCTCCTTAAATTCACCCACCAAACTCAACTCAATTCAGGGCACTGAACATCAAAGTTGGGAAGTTATGCTGAAGTTGTATCAATTGTTAGTGAGGCCACACTTGGAGTACTGAGACAGTTTTGATCACCCTTCTATAGGAAAGATGCTGTTAAACCAGAAGAAGTGTAGAAAAGATTTACTGAGATGTTGCCTGGATTTGGAGGGCCTGAGTTACAAGCAGAGGTTGCATGGGCTAAGACCTTATTTCCTGGAATGTAGGAGAGTGAGGGGTGACCTGATAGAGGTATAGAAGATCATGATGGGACATTGACAGGGTGAAAGTACATATTTTTCCCTGGGAGGAGTGCTAAAACAAGAGGAAATTGGTTTAAGATCAAAGGTGAGAGACTGAAAAGGAACATCGGGCAGCTTCTTCATGAAAAGGGTGGTTGGGATGTCACATTACAGTACACCCTATCCTCATTATATGCATCTTCAGACAATGCGGATTCATGGTTATGCGTCAAACCTATTTCTACCATCTTTTCCTTATATGCGTCCAAAACTCAGTTATGCGAGGCTGTTGGGATGAGAAGCACCGCTTTCCCATCAATACAAGTCATGTGTGTACGCCTCACAGTCTCACTCCCACCAGTCTCGCATTGGTTTTGGAAGCATGTGGATGTGCGATCTTGCGCTCTTAAACTTTTGTTGTTACTACCTACGGTGCACTGATTTTGTGCTTGAAATATTTAACTATGCCTCCAAAGTATCCTATGTCAAGTCCCGGGCCATCAGCCAAGCGGCAGAGAACCGCCTTAACACTTGAAAGGAAGTTGAAAATTATAAACAGGGCCGAGTTATTACATTGAATATTACCTTAAATTGATGAAATATAATACCAGTGTTGCCTTGTGGTACTGCTTTTGTGTCATATTAATATGAAAATGTGAAAAAAATTACAGATAACAGATATATAGGAAGCCCACCGGAACGGATCCCTATTTTCTCCATTTAAATAAATTATTTATATTATGTGTTTTCCATACTATGCGTTGACTGCGAGGAACATATCCCCCACATATAACAAGGATAGGGTGTGGTACAAAACATTATTCAGACCACACTTGGAGTATTGTGTACCATTCTAGTCACCAGACCACAGGACAGATGAGGTAGCAATAAAGAGAGTACAGAAGACATTCACAAGGTTGGCACTTGGGTGGGAGGTCTCTGGTTATGTGGAGAGATTGGACAGGCTGGGTTTGACCTCACTGGAATATAGCAGATTGAAGGGTGGCCTCATGCAGGTTTATTAGATCTGATAGGATAGACAGAGCTTTGCTTTCCCAGGATTGGGGATTCCAGAATTGGAGGGCATAGCTTTTAAGGTGAGAGGAGCAATTTTTTTTCCTTACAGAAGGTGATGGATATATAGAATGAGCTGCCAGATGAAGTAGTTGAAGCAAGTACAATCACAACATTTAAAAGACATTTTAATGGGTACAAAGAAAGGGAAGTGTAATTAGTGAATAAATTATTATTGTAACATTACAGTGTGCAGTGATAAGTTTATCTTGCATACTGTCCATATACATCAAATCATTGAAACAATGCATTGAGATAAAACAGGAACAGAATGCAGAATAAAACATATTCTTAGAGATAAAGAATTTTGATTTGAAAGAGTAGAACAGTTACAATAGAAGTAATGAGTAGGTCTGTAAAGAGTAGCTTGCATTAAGAAGCCGCACTCCAGTACAACCTTTTATCCTTTTTCTTTATATATATTTAGAAGGATGTGGGCCATATATAGACAAATGGACAATCTTGGTCAGTATGTGCAAATTGAACAGAAGGGCCAGTTTATGTTGTCTATGACTCTGTGGCTAATTTCAGACCTTACACGTTGCTGACATCAGACCAGGTTGAGGTGACAAAGGAAGTCAGTGCGTTTTATCTCCGACATCACCCATCGCCGCCCGCCTCTGTGCTTGGGGATCATAAATCCATCTGCACATATTCTCACTGCAACATTGCTGTGTTTCAGGTCAAAGTTTTCCATTGATGTGCGGACATTCGCCCCAGAAGGAGTCATCTTCTATGTGGCAGATGCTTCAGAGAAATCCTACATGACCCTCTATGTTTCAAGAGGCCGCTTTTTCTTTGTCTTCGCTGTTGACGGGAAGCGACTGAAAATCCGAAGCAGGTCGAAACATAATGATGGGCGGTGGCACACGGTGAGCTGGGAGTGGGGGTTTGATGGACAGTAAGGAAAGAACTTACACCCTCTTCTACTTTTGTTACCTCATAAAAACAAATACCACAGAGGTCTTCCTTCATCCATCACATCAGTACCAACTCCAATTACAATCCATCTTGTATCCATCCTCAAAGAATCTTTGATTCACAGAAACAGGCCATCTGGTGTCCCCAACCCACGCCAACCAGTAGGCACCTCCCTGTTCCCTCTTGAGGGCTTTGACAGGCTCTGTTTTGACTTCTCTGCAGTCAATGAGTCCTTAATGACAGTGAGACGTTGGGTTCCGAGACCATAGTCCCTGAAAGTGGTAACATAGGCAGATAGGGTAATCATGAAGGCAACCAGGAAGGGTAATCATGCTTGCTTTCATGGATCATGACGAGAGTCCAGGAATTGGAATATTGTGTTGCAACTTTACAAAACATTGGTTAGACTGCACTTGGAGCACTTTTGTGCAGTTTTGTTCACGACTCTATTGGGAGGGTGTGTTTGTGCTGGAGAAAGTACGAAGGAGATTCCCCAGTATGTTGTCTGGTTTGGAGGATATTAGTTAAGGGGAGAGAGTGGATAGGCTGGGCTAATTTTCCCTAGAGAAAAGGAGGCTGAGGGGATACCTGATCGATGTGTATAAGCAACACGCATATTTCCAGCTCTGCAAACTTTCTCTTGTTTGAGATAGGTACAAGAACATGAGAGGGAAAATGGTCAGAATTTTTTCCATTGTTAGGTATTCAGAAGCAAGAGGGCATAGGTTTACTGTGAAAGGAAAAAGTTTGACAGGAATCTTCTCTTGAAAACAGAGTGGTTGATATCTGAAGCTTAGTGCCAGAGGAGGTGGTGGAATCAGATGCAATCACACTGTTTAAGGGACATTTAGACACGCACTTAAAATGGTTTGGTGTGGAAGAGTAGATTCCTAATGTGGGCAAATGGGTTGAATGTGGATGGCCCAAAACAATGGCAGAGACATAATGGACTGAACAACCTGTTTCTGTGCCATTTGACTCTATGATTCTATAACAATCTGCTCAATTCTCTGTCATCCTATAACACTACATGCTATTGAACTCATGAACTCATTGAACTCATGAACTTCAAATTTTTGAGATGTGGGAGACGACAGAACTCCCTGGCACCATCCAGGCCTCACAACGTATGAAGCGCCAGTAGCGTTATACTGTTATACTATTTACTTTTTAAACTTGTGATATGAATGTTATAATTTGTTTGTTAGTACAGAAAAGTTTGGTTAATTGAAGCACATTGGGACCAGTACATTTTGACCCAATTAAGCAACTGCCCCAATCAGCTGAGGTTTCATGGAAATAGTTAAATATATAAAAGACAAACTACCATTTAACTGAGTAACAAATTACGTACTTAAATGAAATACAGAACTAATTAGAATACTATCAATACCACTACAGAACCATAAAACTGTGTCTTTGTCCTAATTGATATCAACGGAGGAATTCATCCAGTGTACCTGAACACTGTCACATTCTTTTCATTGACTATAAATGAACAAGATCAGCACAGACACCCGTGTAGATAATAGACTGCTTCCATACAATGCTATTAACAATTGCATCCTCCAAATCTACGTTTTCATTGTAAGATTCAAGGTGATTGTTGATGCCTTCAAATTTGTCATAGTCCCTAACTTGTTGAAGTAATGACATTGTTTCATTTTCACTCCCAGCTGCTTCTGATATCTCCACATCTTAAATGCTTGAAACCGCAGTGAGCAAAAGAGTTCTGAATTATCTTGCTACTTATTTCTCACCAACTATCAGTGACAAAATCACTGCTCTTTGAACACAAATGCACGCAACCGATGCTATTTGAAAACTCTTTGCTCTACAGAAGACCATAAGAAATAGGAGCGGGAGTAGGCCTCCTGGCCCAGTGAGCCTGCTCCACCATTCAATAAGATCATGGCTGATCTGGCCATGGACTCATCTCCACCTACCTGCCTTTTCCCCATAACCCTTCATTCCCCTGTTATGCAAAAATCTATCCAACTCTACACATGGTTCAGTGCCTAATTCAGTGCACATGTCTGAGTCTAGTTGGAAATTGTTTGGCAACACTGTCCTGCCTCAATTAAGTGGCACAGCGTCCCAAATAAACAAAGGGAATCCTGATTTTTTTGGATTAGATTTTGTTCTTTAAGAGTTGTCACAAATAAGCATCTTCCCTGATGGAATCCACTGTATTTCTTTAATGTTCTGTGTGAGTTATACGTACTGTGGTGTGCACCTTGGTCCAGACGAATGCTGTTTTGTTTGGCGGTATACATGTATACAGTTGAAATGACGATAAACTTGAACTTGATCCCAGAGCATCCAGAAGAAACCCATGAGGTCATACAAAGAACACCCAAGCTCCACACATAATACACCTGAGGTCAGGGTTGAACCTATGTCACTGGGCCTCTGAGTCAGCAGCTCTACTAGCTGTGTCACTGTGCTGCCCATATTTACTGTATACAGCCTCCTCATTTTATATGTCACAGCTAAGTGCCCCCTCAATCTCCTCTTCTCCAAAGACAGCAATCCCAACCTTTCCATTCTTCCAGTGTTGGCAAGATGTCCTCTACACCCTACCCAGTGCGATCTCTCCTGTGACACAGTGACTAGGAATGTTACACTGTGCTCAACCTTGCTGCCCTTAAGTTAATGTTTTGAGTAATAACAAAAAACTTTTGTGACTAGGATTGTGTGGACATAAACTATAAGATCTCTGTTCTTTTAGGCCACTCAGTATGTTTTTCATTGTATATCCCCATGCTTTTTTGCAACTGCAAGATACAAGAGCTCACACTGCTCTGGACAGTACTCTCTGCCCAACTAATCAAACCATTTGCAACCTAAGTTGAAGCTAAACGCAAACTGGAGGAACAGTACCTGATATTCTGCCTGGACAGTCTACAACCCCACTACATGAGTATTGAGTTCTCCAACTTCTGGTAACTGCACCTTTTTCTTTTTTCTCTCCTCCTGATCTATTAGGCCCCTTTCCTCTCGTCCACGCTCACCATCTGCTCATCAACCACACACCCCTCCCACCATTCCTCTCCCCTCCCCAACTCCCTCCCTTTATTCTCTGCTTCGCCTTCCTCTCCTGTCAGATCCCACTCTCTGCAGCCCTTTGTCACCTCCACCCCTCACTTCCCAGGCTCCATTGCTATTCCCATCCTGCCCTCCTCCATCTGCTTATCAGCCCTCCATATCTGGATCCACCCATCATCTGCCATCCCTCTCCTTACCTCTTCATACCGGCCATTCAGTCTAGATGAAGTGTCTCAACCTGAAACATCGACTGTCCATTTCCCTCCGCAGGGGCTGCCTGACCCATTGAATCTCTTCAGCGACTGTGTGCTGCTCCAGATTCCAGGGTCTACTGGCTCTCTTGTATCTCCATCTTAAGTGTACGCTTCCCTCCTCACCTCAGCCATACCACCAGTTTACAAGATGATATTCATACAATAACTAGGTATTAGGCTTTCCTGTACTGATCCCGCCTAACTTGCCTGTTTTTTTTAATTCACAGGTGGTGTTCAGTCGTGAAAATAACAGAGGGAAGCTTGTTATTGATGGGCTTCGGACACAGCAGGACACTGTGGCCAGTGATCCATTCCTGAAAGTGGAATCACCATTCTACCTGGGTGGATTACCCCCTGAGAAAGGACAGCACAGTCACAAGGTAAAGTGAACTTTACAACCTTCATTCTTATCTTTGCACTTAACCTGGTCCCCTCTTCACCCTCCCCTCTCTACCCCCGATCCATCCAGTTCTTTCTACACTGATCCCAGCCCCCATTGCCCTGTTCTCTTTTACCTCCTTCATCCAGTCCATCTGCCCATCACTCACATAAAACCTCTCACTGGGTCCCCTACCCCTACTCTTCCCATCTGCACTCCTGGTAGCCATCGGGTACGGACAAAGGGCTAGCACTTTGTAGGCCTAAGTGGTAGCCCTTCTCCTCTTACCTCCTGCCTCTGTTGCTATTCCCACTTTCTCCTCCTCCATCTACTCCTCCTCACTTGGATTCACTCATCACCTACCAGCTCGTAGAGTCACAGAGTCCTACATATACCACTGAAACAGACTCTTTGGCCCAACACATTCATGGTGTCTATATGTCCATTCTAAGGCAAGCCTATTTGCTCATGTTTGGCCTATATTCCTCTGAACTTTTCTTATCCATGTACCTGTCCAACTGCCTCTTAACTGTTGCTAGCATACCAATCTCAGCTTGTTCCATATATGCAACATCCTCTGGATGAAGAAGTAGCTGTTGGGGTTGCTATAAGTCTCTCTCCTCTCATCTCCATTTCTCCAACCCTGGAAAATTGCTGTTCTTTTTTTAATTGGAATTGTAATTAGTTTATTATTTTCACCTGCAGTGAGGTACAGTGAAAAACTCGTCTTGCATACTGTTTATACAGATCTATTCATTAAGGTGGTACATGGTAAAACAAATACAAAATGTAGGAAAAAAGGTGTAACAACTATAGAGAAATTGCAATGCAGACAGACAATAAGGTACAAGGTCATAACAAGGTATACTGCAAAGCCAAAAGACCAAAGTCCATCTTATCAGACTGTTCAATAGTCATATAAAAGTGGAAAGGAGCTGTCCTTAAGCCTGGTATTCACCCTATCTATTTATTCACTCAGCTCCACCCGCTCCTCGCTTGTCATAATTTACAATTAGTTGACAAACATTACTAATTTGATTCTGTTAATAATCATTTATGTGCCTGGCAGTTGCCACGACAGAGCTTCCATGGATGTATAAGGAACTTTAAACTGGATGGTAATCAGATGCACCCTCCCTCGCGGACGTTTGGAGTCACACCGTGCTTCGATGGCAGCAGTGAGCCAGGAGCTTACTTCGCAGCAGAAGGAGCACATCTTGTTTTAGGTTTGTTATATTGTTTTCTCAGTCTCCTCCGGAAGAAACTTTCTGCAAAAAAAAACTGTTGGAAAATCTCAGCAGGTCAAGCAGCATCTTCGGGGGAGAGGAAATGTCAGTGTCTTCAGGACAAAAGTTGATAATTCCTTTCACCCCACGGATGTTGTTCAACCCGCTGACTTCCTCCAGCAGATCGTTCGTTGTTTCAGAGTCCTCCATCTGCATTCTTTTGTGTCTCCAAATTAAATTTTCAGTTTGGGTCTCATGGAATAATTGGTCCTTGTGCATTTTAAAATAAACCATTTTTGTGATAGCTCTCTGAAATGTTCCCTCTTCTGTGCTTTTCACCAGCATCCTATCTTTTTCTGATTTACCTGATTCCCTTTGAAAAGTTGTATTTCAAATTGCATTTCAGTCCATCTGCTGATGTGTGGAGTAATGGTGGGGTAACTAAATGGTAAGCCAAAAATATGGGTTATTGGCCCAGAGGCTTAAGTTCAAATCACATCATTGCAGAATGGGAAAATATGTAAGTAATTAAATAACTATAGAATTTAAAAGCATCCTTGAATCTACGGATTAATGTATAAAAACTCAATGTCCTTCAGAGATTAAAGTTGCCATCCTTACCAAGTCTGGGCCATACAGTACGTGCTGCCAGGCTCACCAGTGTGAGTAACTCTTAATTGCCTCAGATTCTGGGCAATCAGAAATGCACAATAACTGCTGGACCTGATGGTAACATCCACAACAGTGTGCAAATTAATTTTAAAGTGTTTTATAATATCTTGGCCAAATGTTATGGACAACTTTTGAAGTTAAAGGTGTTATCAATCATGTTACTGACAGTGCATTTCCATAATAATTTATAAATTGGGTTTGAAGCATTAATTTCTGGACTCTGTGAGTTATACCAGTTGGATGTAAACTTAAAGTGTGGGGTTGACCTTGACATGTGCACAGTTCTGCATTATAGTTCTACATTACATTAGTGACTGCTTTCTCTCTCTTTCTTTCCCTCTCTCTCACTTACTTTCTTTTTCTCTGACTTTTTTCTGTCCCACTTTCTCTTTTGCTCTTCTCTCACTTCCTTCACTTCTCTCCCATGTGAGTTTCCTTTAGGTGCTCCAGTTTCCTCTCACATTCCAAAGACTTTTGGGTTAGTAAGTTGTGGGCTTGCTCTGTTGAAGCACAGTGACTCTTGCAGGCAGCCCCCAGTACACCTTTGGACAGTGCTGGTCATTGAGCCAAAACAACGCATTCCACTCTCTTTTTATTTTTCTTGTCTCTGTTACACACTACTTCAGTTTCTCTCCCTTTTCTGTCTTGCATTCTCTCTCATTCACTTTCTCTCCTTTCTTTCTCTTGTCCTTTCTCCCTATCCAACTTTCCCCCTTGCTGTGTCTTTTCAATCTGCTCTCCTCAGCACACTTTGTTTGAAATTGGTGGGGAAAGGACCCATTTTCCTCCAGTGGATAGATATTCTAGACACTTGTGCAGTAAATGCCTAATACCTAGTTGCTCATTTGCAGATAACTCATTTGTGGTGGGAAAGGATTTTGAGCTCCTCTTTGCGGTGCGCCCTCGAACTCAGACTGGTGTTCTCTTCCACATCAACAGCCCTCATGGAAACTACCTCAGTCTGTATATGTACCAAGGAAAGGTAAGTGTGCCCTGTTACACAGCGACGTGTAGTGCTTATTTTCTTTCTTCTCTTTTAAGTGTCTGCTTCAACATTAGACATCACCTCAGTAATAGGTTTGTTCCAGCATTCAAAGAGGCCAATCAAGCCCTTGAATCTCAAAGGGTCTCTGCAAGAACAAGCCATTTCCTTCCCACAAAGTCCTTGGTAATTTCCATCACAACTGTCCATCTTTTTGAAATTAATGATTGAAACTGTTTCTGTCACCCTTTCAGACAGTCAATTCCAGATACCTGTTGCCTAAAAGTGTTTACAAGTCTAGATGAGTTTATGGTCATGTGCACAAGTATAGTGTTGTATGGGTACAATGGAAAAACTTGCTTGCAGCAGCACCACAGACATGTAGGTACAGAGGATGCACAGAATTTACATTGTGTATACATTGTACAGGACAGTGAAGGAAAGACTAATGTTTTTGCACATTAGTTCAAAAAAGACACAATCAGTGACAAGATCTGGAAGGTGCTATGATCCCAATTGTGGGGATCATTGATAAAGGATGTTGCCTTCTTGAAGTAGCACCTTACCTATAGGTGTTGTCATTTAAAAGACTCTTGGACAGCCGCATGCATAGAGGGATAAGAGACAACTGTGGGCGAATGAGACTAGCTCAGAATGGAACTTGGTGAGCATAGACCAGTTGGGCCAAAGGGCCTAATTCCGTGACGTTTGAATCTCTATGTCTCAAATTCTGTGGGTAAAATCCATTTCAGACACTTAGAGAAGTGCAGTTTTTGAGCAGGGGAATTACTCAATTATCTTCAAACCAGACAGCAATATCAGTGTTGATATATTCCCCCAGAGGTTAATTATCCCGCCTCACCCCAAATAAAATCATTGCTATTCAGCAATTTCATGAAGTTCACCTAGTTTTATGGCTGTTACCATTTAGACCAACTGATCACGATGTTCCTGAGACCTCGATAACCTAGCAACTGATCGATTTATCACTCAAAGATCTTCTGCCTTTCCAGCTGTTCCCAATGGTGCATAAATTATTCATCGCTCCCCCAAGCTTCAGCTGGAGGGTTTGCTGGATAAATAGGTTTACTATTGTCACATGTTCTAAAGTGCAGTGGGTTTGCGTACAGATCAACCCATTGCACAGTGCATTAAGTGCAAAGTAAAACAATAACATCATGTAGAATGAAGTGTGACAATTACAGAGAAAATACAGTGCAGGCAGGCAATGAGGCACAGAGTCAGACTGAGGTTGATTGTGACATCAAGTGTCCAGTTTATCATATTAGGGACCATACAGGCAGACGGTGTCTTCAGCCTGATGGTATGTGCTTTTTGGCTTTTGTATCCTTTACCCTGTAGGAGGAGAATACAGCTGCAAGTCGGTGCTCTGAGAGCAATTAGTCTGTGTCCTGCACTAAGGGCAGGACAGTAGGGCAGCTGGTAGAGTTGCTGTCTCACAGCACAAGGTCCTGACCTCCAGTGCTGCCTGTGTGGAGTTCGCATGTTCTTGCTGTGACTATATGGGTGCTCCAGTTTCCTCCCACATCCTAAGGACCTGTAGGTCAGTAGGCGAGTTGGTGGCTGTAAATTGTTGGCGGGAGAATTAGGTGGAGTTAGAACAGTAGAACACTGGACAGGTCATTTGGCACACAATGTTGTGCTGATCTTGACACTAATTTATACTGGAGCAGATGTGTATGTGAGAGAGACTAGATTGCAGGGAGATAAATGGGGAAGAGGGATTGAAGGGATTGCTATGAAGCCCAGGATGTGTGGGCACAGCCTCAGAATAGAATACCATTCCTTTAGAACTAAAATAAGGAGGAATTTCTTCAGCCAGAGGATGATGATTCTCTAAGATTTGTTGCTACAGGTGGCTGCGGAGGCCAAATCATTGAGTGCATTTCAGCCAGAGGCTGAGAGGTTCGTGATTGGTAACGGGTTTAAGGCGGGACAATAGACTTGAAATCCATCAGTCTTACTGAATGGCAGGCCTAATTTTGCTCCTATATCTTATGAAAAATGCTCTGATTCTGTCCACAGGTTACAGTCCATGTTAATAATGGAGCAGGTGACTTCAACACATCTGTCACACCACCCTCACTGTGTGACGGACAGTGGCACAGAATAGCAGGTGAGAATATTTATTTCCAAGGCTGTTAATGTCACTGTCACATAATGTCATATGCATAAGTACGTATAGTACAGTATATGCACAGAGGCAATGAAAAATTTATTTTCAACTTGAGGGTACAGTGCATCATATAAGCAGCAGTAACAAGGAAAACAGAAATTATACACCTTATACAAGAAAAAAATTCACAATTAGAACAAAAGTCCATTTTAGTGCAAAGTGATTGAAGTACTCATACTATGTCTAAATTGTAGTGATTAGGGTTCTACTGGTTGGTTCAAGAACTGAACAGTTGAAGGGAGGCAGCTGTTCTTGAACCAGATGATGTGGGACTTCAGGTTTCTGTACCTCCTGCCTGATGGTAGCTGCAAGAAGATGACATGGTCTAGATGGTGGGGATCATTGACAATGCAGGGTGCCTCCTGTAAATGCTACTGATTGTGGGGAGGGATGCACCTGTGGTGTTGTGGCCAAAGCCAACTACTCTCTGCAGCTTCCTGTGTTCCTGCACATTCCAATTGCCGTACCAGACAATAATGCAGCCAGTCAGGATAGTTCCAACAGTATACCTGTAGAAGTGAAATTCCAGAAGTCAGCAGTCACAGAATGTTAAAACTGTAGTCATTCAAATGTTTTTTTAATTCTAAAACAGTGATTAAAAGAAATAACGTTGTACAGCTTGATGTGGACACTGAACGCGACCATGTTGTTGGACCCTCGGCTTCACTCTCCACCGACACAGCAGACCCTCTCTACGTTGGAGGGTTGCCAGGTAGTGTGCTTGTTACTGAAGTAAAAATCAGTGTTCCCTTAAAATTTAAAAATATTGACTGTTTCTCTCTGCACATTAACACTTGCAGACGTTCTGATAACAATTGAATTATACAACAAATTTAAACTATGCCAAGGTGCAACTATCAAACAGAGTTTAACACAGAGTAACAGAAAAAGATACTAAGACCAAAGCTGAATTTTAGTGAGAGTAGGTATATAAGAATTGGTGTGAATGGATGCTTGATGGCCAGCATGGATTTGATTTGCTGATGGGCCCTTCCATGCTGTATCACTGTATAAAGTGAAAAATGTGGTAACACCAGTAAACAATAGTTCACTAGTAAGCCACCCATTGGCACAAACTTTTCCTCTTGAGGAAGAACATAGAACTAAGGATTTAAAAATAGTGGAGCAAAGAAAAACGAAGTGCTGGAGGAACTCAGCAAGTTGAGCAGCATTGGATGGCATTTCACTTGAGATCCTGTACCAAGACTAGAGTGTAGTCATAGAGCAATACAGCACAGATTTATGCCCTTCAGCCCAACTAGTCCATGCTAACCACAGTGCCTACCTAGCTAGTCCCAATTCCCTGCATTCAGTCCATATTCCTCCAAGTCTCACCTCTCCATGTACCTATCCAAGTGCTTCTTTAATTGTACTATTGTACCTGTCCCAACTTCTTCCTCTGGCAGCTCATTCCATCTCGTCACTGCTCCCAGCATAAAATATTTACACCTCAGGTCCCTTTTAAATCTTTCCCCTCTCACCCTCTTTCTCTGCTACCTTGTTTTGGACTCCCTATCCTAGGAAAAAAACTGTAACCATCCACTCTATCAACGTCCCTTATAAATTTAAACATTTCTATAAGGTCGCCCCTCATTCTCAAACATCCTAGCCTGACCAACCTCTTCCTATCACTCAGGGCCTCTAGTCCTGGCAACGTCCTCATAAATCTTCTCAGCATTCTAGAAGTAATACAACCAGTATCGAGAGGTGGCAGGGACTGGGCACTTTCTGCGTTCCATGCTATTTTGTTCTAATGCTCTTTGCTCTTTCTCACCTTGCAGATGGCATACAGGTACCTCACATCCCATCACGCTCTTCATTCATTGGCTGTATGAGGAACGTAATGGTCAACGTGAAGCCAGTGTCGCTCAGGAAACCCACAGCAGTTCAAGGTGCTGTCAGCGTTACTCAGTGTCCTGCAGTGTAAATCATCATTGCTGCTACGCCTCTGAAGATAATTCCTTGCACTTGTTGCCAATAGATGATTGAATCTCTATCAAGACGCAGAACTATTAATTTATTGTAACTCGAATTTGCATTTTTCTAGTTTAGTCCAGTGAATTTGATGCATTTATGTTTGGCTTAAAGTAACTGCAATTATTTTACTATTAAACGAGAAAAGACCCACTAATTCTGTGAAAAATGAATCAAGTATTTTATTTCCTATCTGGTGCTGTACTCTGTGGGGCCAAATATATTACTAAATTTTGCTGCTAATTTTATATTTTTATACTTGAATGATTAATATGCAAACTATTTAAATAAAACTTGATTCAGTTATTATAGAAGCTCTTTAGGAATTCTTTCTGTGGGAGGTTTTGAAACCACCAGGGTAGGATATGTTTCCTTCTGGTTGCCTGATAGAAACAGGAGAGACTGGAAACAGGATTAGAATCATAGAAAAGAGATGCAGCTTGAAAGCTGGCTCTTCAGCCCAAATGGTCTATGCTGTTCCAAGATAGCTCCACTCGAACCATGTCCTTCCAATCCCTCATTCCTGTCCAAGTACCTTTTAAAAATGGTTATTGTACCTGCCTCAACCACTTCCTCTGCTAGTTCATTCCATATATTAACTACCCTTTATGTGCAAAATGTTGCCCTTCAGATTCATATTTCCTTTTCACCTTAAACCTGTGCCTGCTAGTTCTTGTTTCCCCTACCTGGGAAAGAGACTAAGGGTATTCACCCTTTCTCTGCCCCCCATGATCTTATACACTTCTATATATCACCTCTCAGTCTCATATAATCATAGAGTAATGCAGCACAAAACTGACCATTCCGCCATCTAGTCTGTGCTAAGCTGATATTCTGCTTAATCACATCTACCTGCACATGGACCATAACCCTCCAAACTGCTCTTATCCATACTTATCCAAGTTTCTTTTAAATGTTACATTTGAATACACATCTACCACCTCCATGGGCAGCTAACTCACACTCATATCACTCTCTGAGTGAAGTCCCTCCTCAGATGTCCCTTAAATATTAACTCACCTTTCACCCTAAACCCATGACGCCCAGTTCTAATCTCACCTAACCTCAGGGGTGTGGGGGAGCCTTCTCGCATTCACCCAATGTATAGCACTCATAATTTTGTATACCTTGTTCTCCTACACTCCAGAAATGTCCTAACCTGCTGAGCCTCTACCCTATAAATCCGTTCCTCAAATCCCAGCAACACCCTAGTAAATCTCTTATGCATTCTTTCCAGTTGAATAATGTCTTTCCTACAGCAGGGTGACCAAAACATAATACTCCAAATGGGGCATCACCCTTATGTTGTACAACTACTGCATAACCTCCCAGCTTCTACACTCAATTCCATGACTGAGGAAGAGGGAAATAAAATTTGTTTGAAATATAGCCTGATGGGTCTTGATGGCATAGGTGTGGAGAAGATATTTTCTCTTGTGGGCTATTGTTTATAAGTCATCTACACGGAGCACTATCACAGGAAAGCAGAATTCATCGTTAAGGACTCCCACCGCACAGGCCATGCTCTTTTCTCACTGCAGCCATCAGAAGGTGGTACAGAAGCCTCAGGATTCACACCATCAGGTTCAGGGACAGTTATCAGCCATCAGCCTCTTGAACCTGTGGGATAACTTCATTCAACTTCACCGGCCCCATCACTGAAACGTCTCCACAACTTATGGACTCACTTTCAAGGACTCTGTCTCATGTTCGTGACACTTATTTATTTATTTGTTGTTATTTCTAATTTCCTTTTTTCTTCCTTTTGTATTTGCACAGTTTGTCTTTTGCACACTGATTGTCCTCCCTGTGATGAGTCTTTCACTGATTCTCTTACAGTATGTTTCTTGGATTTACTGTGTACGCCGGCAAGAGAATGAGTCTCAGGGTTGTATATGGTGACATATATGTACTCTGATAATAAATTTATTTTGAAGTTTTGAATTTTGATGAGTAGTGGACCAGTACTGTCCCCCTGCAGCATGGCTGAGACGGTGAGTTAAATTAATGCTGTGGAGCAGCAACTATACTGATGGAAGCCAAAATGTTTGTGATGTAATGGGATGGAATGGACAATCTGGCAATTAGTCTGAGGACTGAGATGAGGAGAAATTTATCTTTCATGTGAGTTATGAACTAATGGTATTCTCAGCCACTAGAACCATTTAATATATTGAAGAGCAACACACACAAACTGCTGGAGCAAATCAGCAGGTCAAGCAGCATCTATGGACAGGAATAAACAATCAATGTTTTGGACTGACACCCTTCATGTGGACTAGAAAAGAAGGGGACCAAAGCCAGAGTAAGAAGTTGGGCAGAGGTGGGTAGTAAAAGTTGGCAGATGATAGGTGCAACCAGGTGAGGTGGTTGGCTGAGATGGGATGAAGTAAGAAGTTGGGGGGAGAAAGGTGGAAGAGGTAAAGGGCTAAAGTAGAAGAAATTTAATAGGAGAAGACAGTGGACCATGAAAAAGGGGGAGGAGGTGGGGAACCAGAGGTAATAGGCAAGCGAAGAGAAGGGGTCAAAGGGCATCTAAATGAGTGAATATATATTCAAGAAGGAATTAGATATTATCCTCAAGAATAGAGGGATTCATGGATATGGAGAGGACAAGGAGAATGAATTTGGATTATCAACTTTGAATGGTAGACTGGGATTAAAGAACTGAATGGCCTCATGTTTTCTCCTCCCTTTCCCCATCTCTACTCTCTGAACTCGGTATCAGTAATTGAATGAGAGGATCTAAGGAGAGAGGGGAAGATTTACAGAGGGGTGAGTGTTACAAGACATTGGTGGGTATGTGGAACAAGCTGGCGGAGGGAGTGTTAGAGCCAGATACAATTACAATGTTTCAAAGGCACTTAGGCTGAGGGATTTGGGTAAAACACAAGTAAATGGGACTAGTTAAAGTAGATAACTTGGTCCGCATGGATGAGTTAGGACAAGGGGCCTCTCTCCATGCTCTTTAACTCTATGAAAGCACCAGTCCAAAATGTCTGTTCCTCATATAGTTACTGGCATCAGAACAGGACTTTAGTGCAATTTGTTCATATTGTACATACTGATGCACCATCAATAACTCACACTGAGACGTAGGCAAGATATCGGCTTTTATTGACTGGAAGAAGGAACCAGGAGTGAGTGTCTATCATACAAGGTCTTGGAGACTGAGGCCGAGCGTCAGGCCGCAGGTCTCCTTTATACAGGGGCCTGTGGGAGGAGCCACAGGAGCAGTCAGCAGGGGCGTGTCCCGACAGGCACATAGTTCACCACACATACACATTTATTTCCTTACTAAAACACGTGTGAATTCTGAGGACTTGTGGATTTGATGGAATCATGGTTAAGTTACTGGAGCAATGCTCGGTCTGTGAGATCAAAGGAAAGTTCAAATCCCACAGCAAAAAAATAGAGATAAAACTTAAGTACTTCCAATAAATCTAAATCAAAAGTGACTGCATTGTCATAGAAACCCATCTAGTTCACTAAAGTGATTCATGGAAGGAAATCAGCAGCTCCTACCTGGTATGGTCTTATATGTTGTCCTTTCCCACAACATGGATAATTCAAACCAAGTTTTTGTCATGTGTATATTGAGTTACAGGTACAATGAAAAACCTGCTTGTAGCAACATCACAGGCACATAGGTTCAAACAACGTTCTCTGAACTGGTTCAGTAACCATTGAGAGGCGGTGGAGAACTGCTGATCTTGCCTGTTACCACTAAATCATCAAAGTCAAAGTTGAGTTTATTGTCATCTGCACAAGTACATGCATGCTGGGTGCAATGAAAAACTTACTTGTAGCAGCATCACCGGCTCGTAGCATCATATAAACAACATTCACAAGGAAACCACAAGTTAAACATAAATTAAGCACATTTTTTCACAAGAAGGATCACAAATGAAACAACAAACAAGACTATTTTTATTATAAACTGATCAAATTTGTCATAGCATTGTTAAACTGTAGTGATTAGGGTTGTGCCGGTTGGTTCAAGAATTGAATAGTTGAAGGGAAGTAGCTGTTTTTGAACTTGGTGGTGTAGGTCATCAAACCTCTGTGTCTCCTGCCTGATGGTAGCTGTGAGGAGATGCCATGGTCCACATGGTGGGGAACTTTCATGATAGATGATAATGGCGAGGAGGGTTGCACCCATCATGTATTTGGCTGATGTCACTGCTCTGCAGTTTCTTTATGTTCTTGTGCATTTGAGTTGCCATACCAGATGATGATGCATCCACTCAGAATACTTTCAAAAGTACCTCTGTAGAAGTTTACTGTAATGTCTGATGACATGCCCAACCTCCTGTGAATGAGCATATGAAGTACTTACTCTTTCAAATATTACATAAACAAAGAATTAGATAATGTTTAGTCCTGCATCTCCTTCAATAATTCTGAAGCTCTACTATTACATGTTTAGAGTTCTGATTGTATAATCCATTAATAAATCTTGGTCTGAAATTTATAACCTTGGAAAAATATTGAAGAATACAACATAACTTTGTTTAAAATATCTCAATGGGGTTTTTATCAAAAACACAAGAGATTCTGCAAATGCTGGAAATCCCGAACACACTAGCACATGATTCTCCGCAACTTGTGTCATCTTCATTGGAAGTCTTCAACTAAACACATCTTTATCTCCCCCTACCCTCCACTTTCCTCAGGGATTGCTCTCTCTGTGATTCGTTCCTCCCCACTATTCACCTCCTGGCATTTATCCCTGCAAACACAGGAACTGCCATTCAATTCCACCCTCACCTCCATTCAGGGCCGCAAACAGTCTCCAAGTGAGATAGATGAACTTGTAACACAGTTTCAGATTGGCATGTATGATGTTGTAGGCATCACTGAATCATGGCTGAAAGAATATTATAGCTGGGAGCTTAACGTCCAAGGATAATCACTGTATCAAAGGACAGGCAAGTATGCAGAGGGGTTGTTTGGCTCTGTTGGTAAAAAACAAAATCAGATCTTTAGAAAGAGGTAACAAAGGATTGGAAAGTGTAGTATTATTGAGGATAGAGCTAAGGAACTGCAAGGGTAAAAAGGCCCTGATGGGAGTTATATACAGCCCTCTGAATAGTAGCAAAGATATGGTCTACAAATTATAACAGAAGATAGAAAATGCATGTCAAAAGGGCAATGTTACAATCATCATGGGGTGGGGAGGGTTCAATATGTGAGCAGACTGGGAAAGTCAAGTTGGAGCTGAATCACAGGAGGGAGAATTTGCACAATGCCTATGAGATGGCTTTTTAGACAAGTTTTAGGTTGAGCCCATTAGGGGATTGGCTATTTTGCACTGGGTGCTGACAATGAACCAGATTTAAGGTAAATGAACCCTTAGGGTATAGTGATCATAATATGATAGAATTCACCCAGCAATTTGAGAAGGAGAAGCTGAAGTCCGATATATCAGTATTACTGTGGAGCAAAGAGAATTAAAGAGGCAAGAGAGAAGAGTTGGCCAAGATTAAACACAAAGTACACTGCAGATGCTGTGGTCAAATCAACACGTACAAACAAGCTGGTTGAACTCAGCAGGTTGGGCAGCGCAGTCAACATTTGTCCACACATGGCCTCCCCTACTGCCATGACCGGGCCAAACTCAGGTTGGAGGAGCAACATCTCATATACTGTCTGGGTAGTTTCCAGCCCCTTGGTACAAGCATCAAATTCTCCAACTTACAGTAATTCCCTCCCTCTCCCTTCCCCTATCACACTTTCACTCTGCCTCCTCTTTTAGCTGCCTATCACCTCTCCCATGATTCTGCCTTCTTCTAATACCCATAGTGCTTTCCCCTTACATTCCTTCTTCACCTCTCCAGCCTATCCCCTCCCCCACCTCTTGATCTTTCCTCTGATTGGTTGTTCACCTGCACCTACTCCACCCCCCACCTTCTTTATAGGGCCCCTGCCCCCTCCTTCTTCAGTCCTGAGGAAGGATCTCGGCCCAAAACGCTGACTGCTCCTTTCAACGGATGCTGCCCAACCTGCTGGCTTCATCCAGCTTGTTTGTACGTGTTGAGCTGGCCAAAATTGACTGGAAGGTGACACTAGCAGGGATGACAGAGTAGCTATATCTGGAGTTTATGGGAGAAATCTGAAGGGGTAGGACAAATACATCCCAAAGAAAAAGTATTCTGAAGTCAGGATGATACAACCGTGGTTGACAAGAGAGATCAAAGCCAACATAAAAGCTAAAGAGAGGGCATATGATAGACCAGAAATGAGTGGGAAGTTAGAGGTTTGGGAAGCTTTTAGAAACCAACAGAAGGCAACCAAAAAAGTAATAAAGGAAGAAGCTATGGAATATGAAAGTAAGCTAGCCAATAATATTAAAGAGCATACAAAAAGTTTCTTCAGATACATAAGGTATAAAAGAGAGCAAACAGTAGATATTGGACTGCTGGAAAATTATGCAGGAGAAGTAATAATGGAGGACAAGGAAATGGTGGATGAACTGCATAAGAGGTGGTTGAAGAGATTGTGGAGGCATTACTAACGATCTTTCAAGAATCGAGTGGTGAGTGTGTCGAATGGGCTGCCGGCAACGGTGGCCGAGGCAGATACGATAGGGTCCTTTAAGAGACTTTTGGATAGGTACATGGAGCTTAGAAAAATAGAGGGCTATAGGTAAGCCTAGTAATTTATGAGGTAGGGACATGTTCGGTACAACTTTGTGTGCTGTAGGTTTTCTATGTTTCTAATCAATGGATTCTGCAATGATCCTGGAGGACTGCAAAATTGCAAATGTCACTCCACTCTTCAAAAAGGGAGAGAGGCAGAGGAACTGAAATTTAGGCCAGCTATCTGACCTCGGTAGTTGGGAAGATGTTGAGTCGATTGTGGTTTTGGGGTACTTGGAGGCACATGATAAAATAAGCTGTAGTCAGCATGGTTTCCTCAAGGGAAAATCTTGTCTGACAAATCTGTTACAACTCTTTGAAGAAATAACAAGCAGAACAGACAAATCAGAATTAGTGGATGTCGTGTGCTTGGATTTTCAGAAGGCCTTTGACAAGGTGCCACACATGAGGCTGCTTAACAAGTTAAAAACCTAATGTATTACAGGAAAAAGCATGGATAGAAAATTGGCTGATTGACAGGAGACAAAGAGTGGGATTAAAGGGAGCCTTTTCTGGTAGGCAGCCAGTGACTAGTGGTATTCCAATGAGTCTGTATTAGTACCATTTCTTTTTGCATTATATTTCAATAATTTGGATGATGGAATTAATGGCTTTGTTAGCAATTAGCAGATGATATGAAGAGAGGTGGAGGGGCAAATAGTATCGAGGAAGAAGAGATGTTACAGAAGGACATAGACAGATTTGGATGATGGGCAAAGAAGTGGCAGATGGAATACAGTGCCGGTTCCATCTGCAAAAAGCAGCATTTCCCGGTGGCTACCAATTTTAATTCCCATTCCAACATGTTGGTCCGTGGCCTCCTCTACTGCCACTTGCAGGCAGGAGGAGCAACATGTAATATTCTGTCTGAATAACCTCCAATCTGCTGACTTGAGCATCAACTTCTCCAACTTCCAGCAATTCCCCCCCTCCTTCCTTCAATTCCCCCCTCTGGCCTCCCTTTTACCTCTTCTCATCTCCTCAACTGCCTATTACTTCACTCCAGCCCCACCTGCCTTGGTGTCCCTCCTCTTTCCATTTCTCTCATGGTCCATTCTTCTCTCATATCTGATTCCTTCCTTTCCTAACCTTTAATTTTTCCACTTATCACCTCCCAGATTTTTACTTCATCTCCCTTTCCCCACCCACCTACTTTCTAGCTTCTGCTCCTTCCCCTCTTCCCCCGCCTCCACATTCTTATTGTGGCTTTTTGTGTCTTCCTTTTCAGTCTTGATGAAGGCTCTCAACCCAAAACATCAACTGCTTTTTCATTTCTATAGATGCTGCCTGACCTGCTGAGTTCCTCTGGGAATTTTATTAACAGCTTTTTCCAATGCCAGGGGAATCTAGAACTAAAGGGCACATGTTTAAGAAATTGAAATTGGAATTGGTTTAATATTGTTACATGTTCTGAGATAGAGTAAAAACTAGGTTTTGCATGCCATCCATGCAATAACAGAATGCAAAGTAAAGTGTTTTACTTACAGGCCAACAATATATTGCAAGGCCATAATGAACTTGATTGTGAGGCCAAGAGTCCATCTTATTACACTAGGAAATTGCTATAAGCAGTATTCAAGTCCAGTGGTTTGTGCATTTTAGCTTTTGTGTCTTTTGTTCATTGGGTGGCGGGAGAAGAGTGAATTCCATTTCAAGTGAGTTCCAGTATTATTTCAAGAATCGAAGTACTTCAAGAACGTCCTCAGAGTTTTTTTTTTAAACAACGGATGCATTTATTGACTCATGCAAAAGGCTCATGTGTTAACCTTCTGCAATTAGAGCATTTAAAAGCTTTTTAAAGCAAATGGATCTAAATTTGGTTCAGTAGCAAGAAACATTGGGTGCTTTTGTGGCTGGAGATTGTCAGCAGTGGTACTTCATAGGGCTTGGCTCTTGTCCTATTGCTTTTCATATTATAGGTTAATGATTTCCATGTTTCTTTGGGGAGCATAAACAAGCAGGAGTCCTCGATAAACAGGAAGGACTACTTGCTGTAACAGAGATTGTTTTGGTTGATTTATTATTAGGTCATATTCACCGAGATAAAGTGAAAAACTTTGTTTTAGTGTCATCCAGATCATGCCAGACATAAGTACATTGAAGTAGTAGAAAAGGACAATCAGAATAGTGTTGTCACTCTATCAAGTGATCTCTCATCAATCCAAAGAGAAAACCCCTAGCTCGTACGACCGTTCCTTATAATACATGCTCTTCAATCCAGGCATCCTGGTAAATCATGCATAATTACATGGAGGGAGCTAAAGAGAGAAAACATAATGTAGAATATGGTGTTGGAGTTACAGGGAAAATACAGTGCAGACAGATAATTACAGTGCAGGGGCCATGATGAGGTGTATTGGGAGATCAACAAATACTGGGAATGCAGATGATCTGAAATTGGAAAATTCAATGTAAACGCTGTTGGCTTATGGACTACTCAGGTGGAATATGAACTAGGATTTTCTAGGTTGTGTTTGTGCCCATCCTGGCAGTGGAGCAGGGGCCATTTGGGGACTAGATAGGGTGTTAAAATTATTTGTAACTGGAAGCTTGGAACAGCCATTGCAGACAAATCAAAAACTGATTGATTTGTTCTTACTAATTTTGGGCTGAGATGAGTCATATCAAGTCGTCAAATTTACTGCCATGTGAACAAGTATATGTATACATAGAAAAAAAATGAATAACTTACTTTTAGAGACACATCATTCAGAAAAGCATATACATAACTTATTTCTAAATTATACTAGAACTGTACAAGAAAGACACATTTAGAATAAAAAAATAAACAAAGCTTATTGTAGTGCCACGTGGTCATAATGTCAGTGAACTAGTGTTCACGATTGTGCAGGTAGTTCAAGAACCGAATGGTTGAAGGGAAATAGCTGTTATTGAATGTGGTGAGATGTCAGGTATGTTAGTTTATTATCAGCAAAGTACAGTGAAAATGTTGTTTTGCATGCTATCCATAGATCATTTCATTACTGAGATTGTGCACTGAGGCAGAACAAGGAAAAACGATAACAGAATGCAGAATAAAATGTTACAGAGAAATAGCAGTGCAGGCAGACAGTAAGGTGCAAGGGCAAAATGAAGTAGATTATGAAGTCAAGATCCATTTTATCTTAAAGGGGGGGGCATTCAATAGTTAATCATGGTAGAAACTGTCCTTGAGCCTGGCAGTATGTTATTGCAGCCTTTTGTATCTTCTGCCTGAGGGAGGGGAAAAGAAAAGAAAATGTCCAGGCTGGGTGGGTCTATACTTGCTGCTCGATCTGCAAGATGAAGGCAAGGCCTGGGTGATGGGGAACTTTGATGATGGATATAGCCTTCTTGAGGATGCAACCCCTGTAGATACTACAGATGAGGGGGCAGAATAGATATGCCCATGATGTGCTGGGCTGAATCCACTACTGAATACACAAGAGGTTGTAGATGCTGGAATTTGGATCACGTTGACATTCTTTTAGTGTGTGTGGGTGGTTTTGATTTCTTTTGAACCACTCCATGGCTTTCTTTGTTTCGTGGCCATCTGGAGAAGACAAATCTTAGGGTTGTACACGGAATACATACTTTGATAATAAATGAACCTTTCATGGAGCAAAAACAACACAAACGGCTGGAGGAATTCAGCGGGTCGAGCAGCGTCGGTAGAGACAAAAGGTGGTCTACTTTCAGGTCCACACCCGACATTGTACTGAGGTGATGGCTTGTCAAGAGCGAGAGGGCGTGTCTTCCAGCCCAGGTCCCGTCTCTCAGGAAACGATACAGCGCTGATTGGTTGATTACGAGGGCGTCGTTGCCAGGACATCATCTGCGCGTTGTGAGGTGCGTGCTGGGAGCGAGCGTAGCGGACGCGGAAGGGGCAGCGCACCGGGTGATGGAGTGAGCGGCGCCATCTGACCCGGGGATTGTGTGGGGAGCCGGGGCCCAGGTCGACCTGACGAACTGCGGGGCCTCGGCCAGCTGGGGCCGAGCCGAACGTAAGGCCGGTGTCGCTGCCGCCGCGACTCTTGTCAATCCCGCCCGGATTGGGAAGAGAGCGATGGAGCGCAGGCGGCTGGAGACAGCGGGTTCGAGCTCGGGCTCGGCGGCCGCGGGGCCCCTGCCGCTAGACGACGCCGAACTGGCGCTGGCTGGGATCAACATGCTGCTAAACAACGGCTTCAGGGAATCGGACCAGCTCTTCAAAAAATACCGGTCAGTCAGGCTTGCAGATGGGAGCGATCGGGCGCGCTCGGCTGGGATCGGTTCAGCTTTCAGGTCCGCTCGGCTAGGCTCGTGCATGTTCGGTAGCGCTCGGGCCAGACTCGTGTACATTTGGCGATCCTCGGGTACTTTCGGCTGCACTCGGACAGGGTTCGGATCCAATCATCTGGGCTCGTGTGTGTTCGGTAGCGTTGGTGCTCTATGCTGCTGATGGTGGAATCTGAAAAGGGCGACTCAGTGGTACAGTGCCCCTCATAGCGATCTGGGTTCGAACCTGAGCCCGAGGTTTGTTTGTGTGGAATTTGCAGGTTGGTTTCCTTCAACCCAAAGATATGGGTTGGCTGATTTATGTGGATAGGGATGTGAGGAGAATAAGACAGAATTTGATAGTGGGATATCTGGCACATTATGTGATCTATGATTCTAAAATATTGGAAATGTTTACTAGTCCTCATCGGAAGATCAGAGGTGGAGAGGGTCAGCAACTTTACATTCCTATTTACAATTACGATTTCAGAGGACTTGTCCAGGGCCCAGTACGTAAGTGTAATTACAGAGAATGCACGGCAGTGCCTCTACCTACTTAAGAGTTTGCGAAGATTCGGCATGGCATCTAAAACGTTGACAAACTTCTGTAGATGTGTAGTGGAGAGTATATTGACTGGCTGCATCACTGCCTTTGAGTGGAAAATCTTAGAAAATGTAGTGGATATGGCCAGTCTGTCATCCATCACGGGTAAACCCTCCCAGCCATTGAGTTCATCTGCACGAAGCGTTGTCGCAACATCCACCATCAGGGACCCCACCACCCAGGTCATGCTCTCTTCTCACTACTGTATTGCCATCAAGAAGAAAGTACAGGAGCCTCAGGAGTCACACCACCAGATTCAGGAACAGTTTTTACCCCTCAACCATCAGGTTCTTGAACCCAAGGGGATAACTTTGGTCAAGTTCACTTGCACCGTCAGTGAAATGTTCACACAACCTATGGACTCACTTTTAAGGACTCCTCAATTATTTATTTTTGTATTGCACACTGGTTGAAAGCTCAAGTCAGTGCTGTCTTTCATTGATTCTATTATGTTATTATTCTTGTATGGATTTATTGAGTATGCCTGCTAGAAAATGAATCTGTGTTGTATATGATGACATATATGTACTTCGATAATTTTACTTTGAACTTTGAGTATCTGTGGAGGAAGAAACAGAACTAACTTTTCAGGTCCAAGACAACTCTGAGAGCATGGAATAGTATGGTACAGGAAAAGACCTTTCATTACATGATATTTGTGCCAAAAATGTTGCCAAATTAGATGAATCCCATGTGATTGTAACAGAAGAGATTAAAGGTACTGGAATTAAGCAACAGCAGGGCAATGCTAGAGCAATTGACCAGCTGAGATTGTGCAGCATTCTTCATGCCTGCATGTCATCCCTATCCCTGCATTCCCTATTTGTCAATGTGTTTTTTTAAACACCACTATTGTGACTGCTTACACCACCTCCTCTGGCAGCACATTTCATTATAGACTGCATGTGCTGAAATCTGGAGCGAGAAAACAAACTGCTGGAGGAACTCAGTGGGTCAGACAGCATCTGTAGAGACAGAGAGAGGGTTGGTGTTTCCGGTGCTGACTACAGGTCTGAAAAAGAGAAAGGAAGTATCAGTGGCAGAAAAGGTGATGGATGGGTAGAACAATAACGTGCTATAACTCTAAATAGACAGGACAAAATCATACAAGTATCTAAGCTGTCTTATTTTATATTTATTGTGTTACTGTCAATTTTTTGTACTGCATCAAGCCAAGAGTAACAATTATTTCCTTCTGCTTTACATTTATGTACTGGAAATGGGCTAGTATGACAGAAGCACTTTGTGTTAAGTGTGGTGGAATGCACCGAGCAGTAAAGGCTGAATTTATGGAGACACCAATATGCTGAAGTCACAGATGGATGGTTGAAACAAATGGCTGTTTCTAAAACAGGAAGGAAGAGCAAGTTGCCCTCAGGTTGGAAAATATAGTATTGTCTAAAGACATCCAGTGTGTCTGGATGGAAGATGAATTGTTCCTCAAACTCATTATAACAATGGAGTAGGCCATAGACCATAGAGTGAGATGGAGACTCAGAATTAGGTTTATTATTACTGACGTATATTGTGAAATGTATTGTTTGTGGCGGCAGTACAGTGCAATACATACAAAATTATAAGTATTACAAAAAGAGAGCCAAATAGTGAAGTTGTGTTCATGGGTTCAGTGATTGTTCGTTGATCTGATGGTGGAGGGAAGAAGCTGTTCCTAAAACATTGAGTGTGGGTCTTAAGGCTCCTATACATCTTACCCAATGGTAGTAATGAGAGGAGGCATGTCCTGACTGGTGAGGGTTTTTAAATTATGTATGCCAACGTCTTGAGGCATTAGAAGCTTGGGGGTCAATACAGGTGATGTGCAAATATGGAAATTGGTAGGATGGAAGGTGAAGGCCTGTCATTGAGGACTGACTGCAGAGGAGTGGGACAGAGATCCTTGCCTTTGACTCCACTAACCTCCATATTCAGCTGATTGCATGATTTCACTACAAGGCCCTTCTTCCTCTTCTGAGCAGTTCAGAGGGATCACTTGCTTGGTGACTCCTGTTCTGCTCTTTCCAATACAATCCTAAAAGATGCAATAACTTTTTACCTCTTGCCTTCCCATTGTCCAGGAACCCAGCGCATCCAGGTGAAGCAGCAATTCACTTGACTTTCTAACATTCTGTGTTTGCAATAATCTCTACATTGACGGAACCAAATACTGATTGTGATCCCTTTGTGGAGCACCTACATGTGGTGTACAGGATTGACCCTGAGCTTTTTGTGTACCACTTTAATTCTCCAACCCATTCCCACTCTGACATCTGTATGTGTCCTGTACTGTTACAACAAAACCCAATGCAAACTTGAGGACCATAAGATCATAAGATATAGAAGCAGAAGTAGGCCATTTGGCCCATTGAGGGTGCTCCGCCATTCACTCATGGGCTGATCCAAATCTTCCAGTTATCCCCACTCTCGTGCTTTCACCCCATAACCTTTGATGCCCTGCCTAATCAAGAACCTTTCTATCTCTGCCTTAAATACACTCAATGACTTGGCCTCCACAGCCGCTCGTGGCAACAAATTCCACAGATTTACCATCCTCTGACTAAAGTAATTTCTCTGCATCTCAGTTCTAAAAGGACATCCTTCAATCCTGAAGTTGTGCCCTCTTGTCCTAGAATCCCCTACCATGGGAAATAACTTTGCCATATCTAATCTGTTCAGGCCTTATAACAATCAGAATGTTTCTATGAGATCTCCCCCCTCATTCTCCTGAACTCAGGGAATACAGCCCAAGAGCTGCCAGATGTTCCTCATACGGTAACCCTATCATTCTTGTGAATCTTCTCTGAACCCTCTCCAATGTCAGTATATTTTTCTAAAATAAGGAGCCCTAAACTGCACACAGTATTTCAAGTGTGGTCTCACAAGTGCCTTATAGAACCTCAACATCACACCCGTGCTTTTATAGACCTCTGGAAATGAATGCCAACATTGCATTCACCTTCTTCACAACCGACTCAACCTGGAGGTTAACCTTTCAGGTATCTTGCACAAGGATTCCCAAGTCCTTTTGTATCTTTGTATCTCTGCAATTTGAATTCTCCCTCCATTTAAATAATAGTCTGCCCATTAATTTCTTCTACCAAAGTGCATGACCATACATTTTCCAACATTTTATTTCATTTGCCATTCCCCTAAACTATCTAAGGCTTTCTGTTTCTTCACACTATCCGCTCCTCCACCTGTCTTTGTATCATTGGCAAATTTAACCATTAATACTGTAGCCCAAATCATTGACATATATCGTAAAAAGACTTCACCCTTCCTATAACCAAGCCTTCATCTTATTTTTGGAGAACCTATAGCCTTCTGGACTCGCTCAAATTGTTCAACTCTGAGTAACTTGTTCTTTCTGACTCTCAGACCTGACCATTTATGCCAGTCATGCATCTGTGCTATTTAGCTCTGTTTTCTCTCTAGTAGTACACCTTGGCATTGCCCACACCCCTGCTATTAGTAATCAATGCTATCAGTACGCAACATTGCACTCAATTGGTCGCACCATTTGACCTATCCGCCAACTCCTGCCTTTGTTGCAACTGCAAATTAGCTTGTTTTCTGTCTTAGTTCAATTCTGATTAAGGGATTTGTAACTGAAGTTTTAATTCAAACGCTGCCTGAGCTGGTAAGTTTTCCCAGCACCTTCTGGTTTCATTAATGTTTTTCAACATCATTTTGCTCAAGCCAGCTGATGAAATATAGGCTATCTAGTTTATTAGAGGAAGGTTAATGGTAGGAAAATTTACTCTGTTAGTAGTCGTGAAAGAACAGGTTACTTTTTGCTTTGAGAAATGAGATATATTTGAATTGTAAAATTTTGCCAAAAGCTGGTTGAAGGTATTGTCATGAAGTATTTGATGCTGGGTGTTGAGCAATCTAATAACTGTTGGAGCAGCATTTGTTTTCTTTGTAAGTTAAAGATGATGCAATTTGCTTTAGTTCCTTTTTTCTTCATGCATTGTCGTTCCATATGGTCTAGAATGACTAGCTTGATGATTTACTGAATGTTTTAGACAAGAACAATGTTTTTCAGTAGATCTTGTTCAGAATTATGAAGTCTTCATTTACTTGGGAGTAGAGTTAGAGGTATTCTAATGTGCATTCTCTCTGGGTGCTGTTCAATTTGCCAATTACCAACAAGTGATAACTTACAGAAAACACTGACCGTCTACTCTATTTATTTCTTCTATTGTCTAATGCACCTCTATCAAGTCACCTCTCGCCCTCCTTCAATCACAAGAGAAAAGAACCCAAGTTCACTCAACCTACTGTTATAAGATATGCCCTCTAATCCAGGAAGCATCTCTGTATCTTCTCAAAAGGTTTCACACCCTTCCTATAACAAGGGAACCAGAACTGAACACAATACTCCCAAGTGTGGTCGAACTAGAGTTATTTGGAGCTACAACATTACTTCCTGCCTTTAACCTTTTGTTCTGCTTTCAAGTTTGACTTTCCAAAATTTATCACTTCACACTTTTTCCAGACTGAATCCATCTGTCGCTTCTCAGCCCAGCTCTGCATCATCTTGTCAATGTTCAATTGTAACCCACAACAAATTTCTATATGATCCACGATACCTGACCTTTGTGTCATCTGCAAACTCACTAACCCACCTTCCACTTCCTCATCCAAGTTATTTATAAAAGAATACAGAGAGCTGGGGTCCCAGCACAGATCTCTGTGGTCACAGTGTCTAGTCAGAATATGCTCTAGTTACTACCACTCTCTGCCTTCTGTGGGCAAGCCAGTTCTGTATCCACACAGTCAAGTTACCCTGGATCCAGTGCCTCCTGAATAAACATTTTATGAAAATCCATACAAACCACATCCAATGATATACCTTCATCAATTTGTTTAGTCACTTCCTTGAAGAATTTAGTCATGTGAGGCACGACCTACTCCTCACAAAGCTATGCTAACAATCCCTAATCAGACACTAAATATTCATAAATCCTATCTATAAGAATCCTTACCAATACTGATATTAGACTCACTGGTCTACAATGTCAGTATTATCCCTATTATCATTTTTGAACAAAGGTGTAAAATTTGACACTCCCCCCCCCCCCCCCATCCTCTGGTACAACTTTTGTGGCCAGTGACGGCACAAAGTTTATCACTAAAGGGTGCAGCAACCTCTTCCCTCGCTTCCCATAGTAACACGGGATATACTTCAGCCGGCTAACTATCCTAATGTTTTTCAAACATTCCAGGACATCCTCTTTTGTAACGTCTACATGTTCCAGCATATCAGCCTGTTTTACACTATCCTGTCATTTGTCAAAGTCCCTCTCACTATGAATACTGAAGTAAAGTTTCATTAAGGACTTTGTCTAACTCCTTTGCCTTTAGGCACTTGTTTCCTCTTCTATCCCTGATTGGTCCTACTACCCTCAGTCTAGTCATACTCCTGTTCTTCACATATATGTAGAGATTAAAGACTGCAGATCAGCAGTGAGAGCCAAGAAGATATGGTCAAGTGATACAAAGGAGTGCTTGCAGGACTGTTCTGAGTTGATGGACTGGAAAATATTCAGGAGTTCATCTTTGAGTCTGAATGAATATGTCACAATTGTCATAGACTTCATCAAGGTCTGTGTGGATGAGTATGTGCCTTCAAGAACATACTAAAACCAAAAACCATGGTTGAACTAGGCAATTTATAGATTGCTAAAGGCTAGATCTGTGGCATTCAAGACTGGTCATCCAGAAATATACAAGAAGTCCAGGTATGACTTATGGAAGGCTATTTTAAGGGTAAGAAAATAACTCCAATTGAGACAGAATCGGATGCACATCAGCTTTGGCAAAGTTTGCAGGTCATTACTTCCTACTAAGTGAAACCTAACTTCATGAAAGGCCGTGATGCTTCACTGTCAGATTAGCTCAATGCCTTTTATGCATGCTTTGAAAGGGAGAATAAAATTAGCCAGTGTGAATCCCTGCACCCTTTGGTGACCCTGTCTTGGAGACTGTCGCCAGAACATCTTTCAAGAGAGCGAACCCTTGCAAGGCATTAGGCCCTGATGGTGTACCTGATGAGACTCTGAAAAACTGGCCCAACCAGCTGGTGGGAGTGTTCAAGGACATTTTTAATCTCTCACTGCTGCAGTCAGAGGTTCCCACCTGCTTCAATGGGGGTAACAATCATACCAGAAATTTAGGGTGAGCTGCCTGAACAACTATCGCCCAGATGAAGTGCTTCGAGAATTTGGTCATAGCTAAATCAATTCCTGCCTGTGAGAGCTTGAATCCGCTAAAATTGGTGTACAGAGGATGCAATCTCATGGTTCACCACTCGGCCTTGGGTCACCCGGACAATACCCAAGTCAGGCTGCTGGTTATTGACTATAGATCCATGTTAAATGCAATCATATCCTCAGTTCTAATCAACAAGCTCCAAAACATGGTCCTCTGTAATTCTCTCGGCAAATGGATTCTTACCAAGAGATTGCGGATCGGAAATAACATCTCTTCCTCGGTGACAATCAGCGCCACTGCTCTGCTCTCTACAGCTACAGCTCAAACTCCATCTATAAATTTGCCGATGACAAACTATTGTTTCAGATGACGATGGCGAGGCGTATAGAAGCGAGTTAGATCAGCTGGTTGAGTGGTGTTGCAGTATCGACTTTGCACTCAAAGTCATTAAGACCAAGGGTTTGATTGTAGGCACACAAAATGATGGAGAAACTGAGCAGGCCAGGCAGCGTCTATGGAAAAGTGTACAGTCGATATTTCGGGCTGAGACCCTTCATCGGGACTAGAGAGAAAAAGATGAGGAATCAGAGTAAGAAGGTGGAGGGAGGAAAGGAAGAAACACATTTAGGTGAAACCAGAGGTGAGGGGAGGGGTGAAGTAAAGATCTGGGGTTGACTGGTGAAACAGAGACAGAGCTGGATAAGGGGAGATCTGATGGGAGAGGGCAGAAGGCCATGGAAGAAATAAAAAGAGGAGGATCACCAGCTGGAGGTGATGAGCTGATAAGGAGATGTGGTGAGAGAGGGGAAAAGTAATAGGGGATAGTGGGGGTGGGACATTACTGGAAGTTTGAGAAATCGATGTTCATGTTATCAGGTTGGGGGCTACCTAGATGGAATATAGGGTGTTATATATAGGACAAACCTATGAACCCCACACAAGAGCTCCCAAACCAATCTGCAAATTTCCATTGTGTATTTCCCTGAGTACACATGTTCCCAATTTAATCTCCCAAGATCCTGCCTAATTGCATCATAGTTTACCCTCCCCGATTAAATAGTTATCCATACTGTCTGCTCCTTTCTCTGTCCACGGCTATAGTAAAGGTCAGGGAGCTGTAGTCACTGTCTACAACATTTTCAATCCACTGAGAGATCTGTTACTTAACCAGGTTCATTGACTCTCTAGTCTGCCTGTCTATATAATGTGTCAGGGATCCATCCTGGATGTACCTAACAAATTCTGTCCCATCTAATTCATTTGCACTAAGTAAGTGCCAATCAATATTAGGGAATTAGTCAGCCAGGATAACAACCCTGATATTTTAGCATCTTTCCAAAATCTGCCTCTTGATCTTTTCAGTGTTTCTGTTGTTATGGTAGACTATGGAATACTTGTAATAGAGCAATTGCTTTTGACCTCCACCCACACTGATTCAGTAGACAATCCCTCCACAACATCTTCCCTTTCTGCAGCTGTGATCAAAATCAGGTTTAATATCACCGGCATATGTTGTGAAATTTGTTAACATAGTGGCAGAAAAAAAATAAATGAATTACAGGAAGTATATATATTTGTATTTAAAGTAAAAAGTTAAATTAAAAATAGTAGTGCAAAAACAAATTTTAGAAAAGTAAGCTAGTGTTCTTTGTTCAATGTTCATTTACAAATTGGTTGGCAGAGGGGAAGAAGCTGTGGCAGAATCATGTGTGCCTTTGGGCTTCTGTACCTTCTTCCTGACAGTAATAATGAGAAGAGGGCATGTCATGGCTGGTGGATGCCACCTTTCTGAGACACCGTTCTTTTAAAATGTCTGGATACTACGAGGCTAGTACCCATGATGGAGCTGACTAATTTTACATCTTGACCCTGATTAGCAAAGCTACTCACCCACCTCTTTTACATTCCTCCTTGTTGCTTTTGGAACATCCAGCAGCCAGCCATCCCTGCACTTGTGACAGCCATATCTCTGTAATGGCCAGAATGGCGTACTTCCATGTGCTGATTTGTGCTCCAAGTTCATCACTCTTGTTCCTGATATTTATGTTAAAACAGACACATTTCAACCTTTCCAGTTGACTGCAGTTATGCCCTGTTCTTGTCCTTCCTCATAGTCTCTATACCGTGCATCTACCTTTTAACACCAACTGCTCCATCCTCTGACCTACCACTGTTGTTCTTAGCCTCCTGCCAACCAGCTATGTAGCTGAAAGGTGAAGGGTTTATTCTGGAATACTAAGCCTTTCAATGTGAGCTATCTAGTTGATGAGTACCTTTATTATTTTTAATACAGATGAATAAAGATGTTAGCAAGCACAACAGCCTTGAAGCAGCTTTCATTCTCTGGCTGATTGGATAGCTGAGAGTGTATCAACTGAAGGATGCACTGCAGCAAGAGCAGAGTGGTTACACTGAGAAAGCAGATGAATTACATAGAGATGTACAGTATGTATTTGGGGTGATGATCTGATGGTTTGAATACTGGATAAGGTTGGGTGTTTGGTATATAAACTGTGTTTGCCTCAAACACGGACAGTCATTTAGTTTACAGATGACTTCTCACAGTGATTGTTAGGTAACATCCAGACTTTATCCAGAGCTGTTTATCATCTCTGTGCTTACTAATGAATTGCTTCTGAATTGTAATTACTAATGTAGGGTATATAGCTGCCAAATTTGCACAAACATTGTCACAAATAGCAGTGTTATAATTACCAAAGTATGTTGTTCATTGTTATTTGAGTATAAATAGTGGGAAGTGGAGATTGATTTGGAAAGCAGAGCAGTATCTGAAGGTCTCAGATTCTTGTTTTCAGCTGGACTGCAGATGAATTCTTTAAATTTGTATGTCTCTGTACAATACATGCATGTTATCGGGCAAACTTAGGTGAATTGAGTGATATTGCAGTTATTAATCTTGTGGTATAATGTCAATTTCAGGACAAATTCTAGGTCATAATTTTGTGGTACAAACATGACATGCAACACAAAAGGTAAACTTTTAATAGTTTTTTTAAAGTTTACTGTTCACTGAACCCTGGAAAACTTGGACAGTGAAGATGCATACATCAGGATGCTCTTCGTTAACTAGCTCTTCATTCAAGACTATCATACTCTTAAAACTGATCAGTAATCTCCAAAATCTAATCCTCAATATTGAATTGAATTGACTTTATTTCTTACATCCTTCACATGTGTGAGGAGTAAAAATCTTTACATCTCCGTCTAGATGTGCAATGTGCAAATACAGTAATTTATAATAAATAGAACAGTCAATGTAACAGAAATACACTCAGATCAGCGCGAGTTCATCAGTCTGATGGCCTGGTGAAAGGAGATGTCCTGGAGCCTGTTGGTCCTGGCTTTTATGCTGCGGTACTGTTTCCCAATTGGTTGCAGCTGGATCAGTTTGTGGTTGGGGTGACTAGGGTCCCCAATGATCCTTTGGGCCCTTTTTACACACCTGTCTTTGTAAATGTCCTGAATGATGGGAAGTTCACAACTACGGCTAAGCTGGGTTACTTGCATCACGGCCTGGTATGGAAATACCAATGGCCTTGAGTGAAAGGCCTACAGAAAGAAGTGGATGCAGCTTAAAGCCCTTCCCACCACTAAGGGCATCTACCAGGAACACTTTGCAGCTAAGCAGCATCCATCATCAAGGACTCCCTCCTCCAGGTCATGCTCTCTTCTCGCTACTGCCATTAGAAAGAAGATACAGGAGTCTCAGGTCCCACACTACTGGGTTCGGGAGCAGTTATTACCCCTCAATCATCAGGCTCTTGATCCAGAGTGGATAACTTCACTCAAACCAACACTGAAATGGTTCCGCAACTTATGGGCTCTCTTCTGAGGACTCGATGACTCACGTCCTTAACATTGTTTATTTATTGTTATTATTTTGTTGACTTTTTCCTTTTTTGTATCTGTTCAATTTGTTGCCTTTGCACATTGGTTGCTAGTCCATCTTTGTATGGAGATGTTCAATGATTATATCGTGTTTCTTTGTATTTACTGTGAATTCCTGCAAGAAAAGGGTACTACATGGTGACATATATGTGTTTTGATAATAAATTTACATCAAACTTTAAAATATTTCAGTCTGGCATCATGAGAGAGTGCTGCCTACTCTAAGGTATAAAGTGGAATCTGGTTAATTGAAATACATGAGGACCAGTCATTTTGGCCCAATTAAGCAGTTGCCCAGTTAGCCAAAGTTTCATGGAAATAGTTAAGAAGGTATAAAAACACAAACTAGAATTTAACTGAGTAACAAACTATGTATTTAAGTTAAATACAGAACAAATTTGAACACTACCAGTAGTGCTACAATGCGATAAAACTGTGTGTAAGTTCCTTACAGTTATCAACAGAGAAATTCAGTGCACACTGCCCTGTTCTTTCAGTTGACTGTAAATGAATAAAATCAGCAGACACCTAGTGCAGATAAGGGACTGCCTTCATACAATCTTCATACAATTTCATAGGAAATTAAAAGTGGTGCTACAAAACACTTGCAGGAAGTGAGGTAGTGAGGCAACCAAATTTGGTGTGACTGTTGGATGCAGAATTAAAATGAAAGGCATCTGAAAAGTTTTGGATGAAATGGAAATGTTCCTCAAAGCATTGTCAATCAGTTGTCTTAAGCCCTACTGCAGCGTAGGGTCACCAACAGCAGCATGCCAGAGTGCACTATTCTGTGCCATTCCTTCAAATTGTCTCCAGATTTAGCCTGCTGTCAAATATCCCTCCTCTCCCAGGGTGAGGAGCTTCTGCTGGTGTTTTTATAGCACTGTAGCGATGTGCTACACGCAGCGCTAAAATTACGACACGGAGTCGGTAACTGCAGTCGAAGGAAAAAACTTTATTCGAAAACTTCAGCCTCACTTTTAAGCCTCCCTCAACCGGCCCCCCATGGCGCAGAGGCTCCAAAGCTCTGTGCTCGCAAACCCCCGTAGGCTATCTAATTGTGAGTCGGTTCGGGATGCGCCAGGAAATGGGTCGCCACAGCACTATGTTTTTTTACAGGATAGGGTTGCTAGCGCCAAGCCTCATCCTCCTCCTTTTGCAGCCAGACTTGTGACTGTGTGTGGCAGAGTTATTGTCAATCAGTGCTTGAAGATTATCATGTGAAAAATCTATTCTGTATATTGACTTGAAAGAAGTGGCATGGATGAATTGGGCCGAAGGATCTGTTTCTGTGCTGTATTACTCTTTGACTCTAAGTATGAAGTGAATCACTGATGCTCCAGGAGGGTGTGTTTGCAATCATGGGCGGTGTAAAAGGATAAGTGTTTTATTTCTTTCTGAGTACCTTATGGTATTTTTATGTTGATTTGAAAATATGACCTGTTTACTACAAATATGGAATAAAATGCTTTACATCATAAATATAAATTGTATGAATCATATGGAGACAATTCAGCTTGTTCCTGATTCTTCTCTGCCAACTTCGTAAGTGCTTTTTAGATTGTAGTATTTTCCGAGCCTCACTACTGAAGTGATCATAGGCCAAACACCTCAACTGCACTGGAAGTCTTGCAATGCCTGCAGTAGCCAATCACCTCAACTGTCTTGAAATATGACTTTTAAAACCAATTAAACTAATGTAAATTGATAATATTCATTAAAACAATATATTTATTTTTTAAAATGCAGCTTCCTGGCTTTTCTCTACGGAGTAACTGACTGCTTGGGACAGGTTGAACTACTTGGCATTTACATTCCTGAATCCGAATGTGATACACTTTGATGTTTAAATGATTAAGGTCTGAACTAAGTAAGAACAAATCTGTATTGACTGTGCTTTTATAAGATTTTGCTGAATCTTGTCAACCCTAGCAGTGGCATTTATGGTATGCTTGCTAATGTTCCTACAGCTAACATCAGCAGAAAGGAAATCCTGACACGATTGATCAGCATGTGCTGGTAACTGAAATATTCTTTTGTCTCCCAGATTCAGTTCTTGGTATGTTACGGCAGTTACTGTTTCTAAGTTGTACCATTCCCTTTTGTATGCGGATTTCTTTTATGTTTTAGGCTTGCAGCAGCGTTGTTTATTGTCTATTGTGCCTGTTGAGTCTTGAGCAGCTGTCTTTTAGGCACTCCGAGAATGTGATATCCAGGGCATTAACCTACTGAATATAGGAATGTCAGTAGATGATCTGTGAGTGTTAGGTTTTAAAGGAGCTCCCTCTCCTTTAAGTGATGGAAATCATAGGGCAGGGAGCCACTATTGAAGTAAACATGATTTGTTTCTGCTACAGTGGATTGTTTCACCATAGTTAGTTCATTGGATAACACACATTAAATGCTAGAGGATCTCAGCAGGTCAAGCAGCATCTATGGAAAGAAATAGTTAATGTTTCAGGCAGAAACCCTTCATCAGAACAGTCCCTCTTTAGCTGCAGCCTGACCTGCTGAGTTCCTCCAGCAGTTTGTGTGTGTTACTTTGGATTTCTAGCATCTACAGAATCTCTTGTGTTTATTGTTAGTTCATTGGATAGAGTATTGATTTAGGAGACTGCTTTGCCCAACATATCTATCTGTACATTGTGGGGCTCTTGGAGGCAAGCCTTTTGCAGTGCTCAGTCCCGGCCCTTTTGCAACCAATTTAAACTGCATTGTTGACCCTCTGGCTGCAGTTTAGGATCTGTGTAGTATTATTTAAAGGATAGTCACATATAGAGAGGCTTTCTTTTGTTGATGATTACCTGTCAGTTGTAAGGTATAACTTAATGGTTCTGTGTTAACTGACTCATGGGTCATGTTACAGTTTGCCATTATTGTTGGTAGAGCTGCAATAACACCAGTAAGGACCCTAATCTGTGATGACCCAGGGATGCAGTAATTAGTTTCTGATGATCATGATCATTGCCATGTCTCTGTGAAGCTTAGTAAAACACAGTTATCTGCTGTCTATCTATTTGAAGATCCCAATGGTTAGGCATTTCATTCACAGTGCTAATTCACAAAGTTTCTTCTCACTTGTTGAGGCTTGGTTCCTGCGCTCCTTTAACCTTAATGGGTTCATTGGACAACTTACTATCATAACGAAACAAATTATAAGTCCGCTAATGTATCAATAAAATAATTTCCAATAGCCTATAAAAACTCTTCAGCACAATGAAAATCTCGAAAGTATTGAAAGTGAAGAGTACCAGGCGGATAGAGGAAAGAATTTAAGGGTAGGTTCTCAGCTTCCTTAAGGAAATGTAGCATCTTCATGACCACTGGAATTCATTGACCATGTGTGTTCAAGGAGCAGAAGGATCATTCATGATGGTATTGACAGCTGAGTCCATGTGATTTGTGTACCCACAGGATTTTTATTAATGTCACAGGGGTCAGCCCACTTACCAGATCTGTTGGATACCTTCCCTGTCTGCAGGAGAGTTCCTACACCGGAGCTGCTCATGAGCCACAAAATGATTTTGGAAGCAAGTCATCCTCAGTCCTCATGATATCTAAAATGAAACTCTTTAAATACAGAACTGCTGTGTTAGCCTAATTTTTCTTGAATATCTGAAGGATTTTAAACCTGCAGTCTTCTGACTTGCCAGGTAGGATCTTTAAGGAGAAGCACTGTCGACGTTTCGGGCCCAGACCCTTCATCAGGACTAACTGAAAGGAGAGATACTAAGAGATTTGAAAGTAGTGGGGGGAGGGGGAAATACGAAATGATAGGAGAAGACCGAGGGGGTGGGATGAAGCTAAGAGCTGGAAAGGTGATTGGCGAAAGTGATACAGAGCTGGAGAAGGGAAAGGATCATGGGACGGGAGGCCTCAGGAGAAAGAAGGGGGGGGGGGAGCACCAGAGGGAGATGGAGAACAGGCAGAGTGATGGGCAAAGAAAGAGGAAAAAACACAACTAAATATGTCAGGGATGGGGTTAGAAGGGGAGGAGGGGCATTAACGAAATTAGAGAAGTCAATGTTCATGCCATCAGGTTGGAGGCTACACAGCCGGTATA